>NW_028095541.1:6793962-7093541 GCF_014824575.4 Sturnira hondurensis
TATCCTAAGAACCCTAAAACACCAATCCCAAAGAACCTATGCACCCCAATGTTCATAGCAGCACAATTTACAATAGCCAAGAGTTGGAAGCAACCTAGGTGCCCATCAGTAAATGAATGGATCAAAAAACTATGGTACATATACACAATGGAATTTTATGCTGCAGAAAGAAAGAAGGAGCTCCTACCTTTTGCAACATCATGGATGGAACTGGAAAGCATTATGCTGAGTGAAATAAGCTAGGTGTTGAAGGACAAATACCATATGATCTCCCCTTTAACAGGAAGCTAAACAACAAAACAAACAAGCAAGCAAAATATAACCAAAGACACTGAAATACAGAACAGGCTGACAGTGACCAGAGGGGACAGGGGAGGGAATTTCAGGGGAAATAGGGGAGGGATGTAGAGGAACATATATAAAGGATACATGGACTGAGAAGGGTGGAAATGGGAGGGAGGGGGAGCACAGGGTGTGATGGGATGGGAGTAATAGAAAAGTGTACTTGAAAAAGAATTAAATTTAAAAAATTGGCACTGGAGGGGCAGGGGTGGGAATACAAGAAAGAAAACTGTACTTGAACAAAAGTTAAGTAAAAAAACCAACAAACAAAAAAAACCCAAAAAAATTGGGAAAAAAAGAATATATATGAAGAAACTGAGGGTCAAAAAAAAAAAAAGAAGCAGCCATAACTTTACACAGTTACAAAGAATTAAAGAATGAAAATAAATATATATCCACTTGAATTAATAGAAAAAAATGTGAAGTTTTTATCCACTTTTTTATCCACTCATCTACTCATGGGCACTTAGGCTGTTTCCAAATCTTTGCTGTTGTAAATAGTGCTGCTATAAACATAGGTGTGCATATTTTTGTATTGTTCTCAGAATCCTTGGGGTATATTCCCAGAAGTGGAATAACTGGGTCAAAAGGGAGTTCCATTTTTAACTTTTTAGAGAATATTCCATATTGTTTTCCACATTGGCTGCAGCAGACTGCGTTCCACCAAGAGTGCATTAGAGTTCCCTTTCTTCGCATCCTCACCAGCATTTGTTTTTTGATTTATTGATGGTAGCTAATCTGACAGGTATAAGGTGGTATCTCATTGAGGTTTTAATATGCCGTTCTCTGATGATTTGTGATGTTGACTGTTTTTTCATATGTCTATGGGCCCTCTGTATGCCCTCTTTGGAGAACTGTCTATTGAGTTGTCTGTCTTCCTGGTACTGAGTTGTATTAGTTCTTTATATATTTTGGAGATTAAACCCTTGTCAGATGTATCATTGGCAAAAATGTTCATACAGTTGGTTCCCTATTCATCTTGCTGATGGTTTCCTTAGCTGTATGGAAAAAGCTGTAGGACATTTACACAATGGAATACTTACACAGCAGTATAAAAGAAAAAACTCTTCCATTTTGCAGTGGTATTCATGAACCTTTAGAAAATTATGCTAAGTGAATTAAACCAGTCAGTGAAAGAAATGACTCACTTATATGTGGAATCTACTTATATGTGGAATCTACTGAACACAATAAACTAACAAAGAAAATAGTAACAGAAGCTTAGATACATCAAACAGACTGACAGCTGCTAGGAAGTGGGGCAACAGGATGAAAGATAGTGAAAGGGTTAACCAAAGAACATTTGTGTGCAACCCGTGGATGTAAAGAACAATATTGGGATTGGCTTGGGGAGGGTAGAGAATGAGCTGGATGGAGGTAGAGTGGGGGGGAGTTGAAACAACTGTAACAGCATAAACAATAAAAATAAAAAATTTTAAAAATGTATAAAAGAAACTACAAAACTGTCATTCTCCTGAACACTTGAGATTTTGCTTTCATCAGTTTGTCTCAAATAAAGTAAATTTTTTTCAAATAAACAAAAATAAAAAAGTTAAAAAATGAATTTTAAAAAGTGAAGTTTCTAGTAAAAGGCAAGCAAAAGGTGCGAAAGACCTCCGTTGCTAGATTATAGAACATTATTGACAGATATTAAAGAAGACTTCAGTGGCACATGGAGACACATACTATGTTTATGTATAGAAAACTCAATATTGTAATAATGTCATTTTCCCTAGATTGGTCTTACAGAGTTGATGTTCTCCCAATGTTTATGTCAGGATGTGTGTGTGCCTGGTGTGTGCACATGTAACTTGACAAGTTCTTTCAAATTGTACTTGCAAAGAACAAGAAAAGCCAAGTCACTCTCATATTAAAAAATGAGGCAGGATTTGTATTACGAGATACTGATATTTATTATAAAACTTTATTAATTAAGATAATGCAGTTTTCACATAAAGATAGCTCACTGCAATAGTGTAAGGTCCCAGAAGCAGATTCAAGCAGACATACACCCAATCTGTGGCATGAAAGAATGACAGGAAAATGAGACAATGGGCAACCACATGAAAAACTGACATTGGACCCCTACTCCTACCATACACAAAACTGGCTAAAGGAGAGTAATACAAATAAATGTGAAAGAAAAAAATAAAACATTTGGAAGGTAATATAGAATATTCTTATATTCTTGATCTCAAGAATAGAAGTATTTCTTAAACAAGACACCAAAAACATTAACAATAACAACAACAAAAGTTTCAAAGCTTAATTACGTTAACGTTCTGAAATTCTGTTCATCAAAAGACACCAAAAGCAAGTGAGAAGACAAACCCATAATGGGAGATGTTTGCAACTTAAGCAACTGACAGAGGACCTATGTTCAGAATTATAGAAGGAACTTTGGTAAGTCATTGAAAAAAGTGGGGTAAGTGCTTCTAGTGCCATCAGCGTTCTGATTCTTCATTTGGGTGGTGACTCCATAGATGTGTTTGCCTTCCAGTTATTTATTATACTAAATGTGCATTTATGTTTTATGAAATTTTCTGTATGTAAGTTGTATTTCACCAAAAAAAGGTTTTAAGAGTATATCTATGGGATTAATAACACTTTTTCTTATGGAAAATTTCAAATAGACACAAATGAGGAGATAATGTGATGAGTTACATGTGCCCTCATTCTGTCCTAACTTCAGTAGTTATCAACAGTTGGACATGTCCTCAATCCTGTGTCACTGTTTTTTTCTGTGTGTGCTTCTTTCTGGTGTATTAGGGCATCTGGACACCCTTGTTCAGCTTTGCCCCTCTCTTTTCTCACCCCACTTTTAAGACTTGGTTTCATACTCTCTGCCTCTTTGTTGCCTTCTTCCTTTCAGACTTCTCAGATCTCTCTTCCATCAGTAAAGAAAAATCTCTGTCCACCTTCCTGTCCACAGCTGCACCTTTATCTGTTATGAACGTTGTGTTCTTCCATGTTGGTAATCCATACCCATTACACTAGAACACACAGATGGACCACAAGCTCACCCTGAGACCTGGGGTGCTCCAAGTGGAGTATCCTGGAACACACCGCTCTTAGCTCTCTTCTCAATACCCTTTCCAAGATGAATGATGGGTCCCAGCACTCCTCCACTGACCACTGGGCAGCTATGCTGGCTCAGCAGTAGGCTGGAGCTGGCTCATCCTGGCCCATGTGAGCCAGTGGTGGGCAGCTCTGTGTTCACTGATGACAAATTGATAAACTGAAATTGTCTGTGATATACACTACAATGTATTACATGCATCCAGACTTTGGCAAGGCTGAAAAGTCAGCATGTTTTTTTTGTTTTGTTTTGCTTTGGCAGTGGTGGTGGTTAAACCTTCACCAGCACACCACAGGCTGATGCCAGCCTGTGAGTCACGCCCCATTTCCTGGTCTCAGGATTGCTGAGCCAAGCTCCCAGATGACACCCACGCCTTTCAGACATGTTCATCCTGCCCCTGCACTCATTACCAACCACCCAGTCCAACCTTCAATAACCTCCAAACCTTCTAGAAGAAAAGTACGAACCAAATGTTCTAAATCCAGAACATACCACCCAGAGTGAATGGAATACACCAGGGCATTTGTTAAAAATACAAGTTTCCTGGCCTTGGCCAGTTAGAGCATCTTTCCATACACTGAAATATTGTGGGTTCAATTCTTGGTCAGGGCACAAGCGTAGGCTGTGGGTTCTATCCCAAATCAGGTGCATGTGAAAGTCAACCGATCTGTTTCTCAGTCACACTGATGTTTCTTTTTCTCTCCCTCTCTTTCTAAAGCAATGAAAAATGTCCTCAGTGGGGATTAAAAAATAAAAAACAAGATAGTTTCCCCATCTCCTAGTCCAACTAAATTAGAATCTCTGGTGCAGGACTCAGGAATTTGTATTTTAAACAGGAACCTCAGGTAAATTGGGTGAGCAGCCAGTAATCACTCTAGTCCAACCACCCATCTGATCTCCCTCAAATCGCTGTAGACACAAGTTCTTACCACCATCCAGGTGGCCTATTTTTTAAAAACATTTTATTTATTTTTAGAGAGAGGGGAAGGAAAGGAGAAAGAGTGGGAGAGAAGCATCAATGTGTGGTTGCCTCTCATGTGTCCCCTACTGGGGACCTGGCCTGCAACCCAGGCATGTGCCCTGACTGGAAATTGAACCGGCGACCCTTTGCTTCACAGGCCCATGCTCAATCCACTGAGCCACACCAGCCAGGGCCAGGTCACCTATTTGATGTGCGGGTCACCTTGATTTAGAAGGTTCTTTCTCCCGTTGAGTCAAGTCTGTATCCCGGAGCCTCTGCCTTGGTTCTCAGTAATTTAATCCCTCCACATCCCACCGAGTGTAATCCAGTCCTGCACAGTGTTTCTTGTATGATCCCTCTACTGTGATTTTGTGATTTCTGAAATGCAACTGGAAGGGCAACTGTGTTTTAAGAAAAATGGTGCTTCCTATCAAGAGGAAAAGGGAATTCCCCGCAGACGTGGGATGCCAGGACATGGAGCACCTTTGAAACCTTGAGCCACGTCATGTTAAACTTGCCATGAAAGACGTATCCAACTGGATCTGATTCACAGTTGGATAGTAACAGGATTTGAGACCTGCCACTCTGGCAACATGTCCTCAGAAGGAAGCAGTGTATTTCTTTATAAGTCTAGGATCTGGAAACCAGTATGCTGGTGCTATACTAAGAAAATGGTCTTGTGAGAAAGCCCAACTTTCAGAAGAAAAGTTGCCATAGATTAACCTTTGAAACTAAGCAATTCTTCTGTAATGCTGGGAATTGGGAAAACTGACATGATGTAGAAAGATACAAGCCCCCTGACCTAGGCATCCTTCCAAGGATTAGGGCCCTTGTTATTATTGTGCTTAATCCAAGAAATACTTTAGAAATTGGCTTAGTCCAACCAAATATTATCTACAGCTGAGCAAACTACTCCTAGCTGAGCACTTTGGAAAGATGCTTAACTCCTTCAGACAGATGGTGACATTTAATTCAATTTCAGCAGTAGTTGAAGATCTTCTCATGATACACATTCTCTCTCTGTAATCTATATAAAAATAGATATAAATCTCTCTATATAATAAGTACTCATGATAAAAATATAATTTAATTTAACAAATACAAAAATATATATTGAGTAAAGCTCTATATAGTATAATTATATAATATTCTATATAAAAATTCTTTATATAAAACTATATATTATATAGCTATATATTATATATTCTCTATACATAATATAATATATAGTTATATATAATATATAACATTCTGTGTATATTTGTGTGTCTGTATCACATCCCCTATCTCTTCAACAGTTTTAGAAGTAGATCAATAGAACCACTTTATCTTTTTTTACTTTTCAATTACAGATGACATACAATATTATATTAGTTTCAGGTGTACAACCCCGTGATTAGACATTTTTATAACTTATGAAGTGTTCCCCCATAAGTGTAGTACCCACCTGACACCATACACAGTTATTACAGTATTATTGACTATATTCTCTATGCTGCACTTTACATCCCAGTGGCCATTCTGTAACTACTAATTTGTAATTCTTAATCCCTCCCCCTTTTTCGTCCATCCCCCAAGTCCTTCCCATCTGGCAACCATCAAAATATTCTCCATGTCTATGAGTTTGTTTCTATTCTGCTTGTTGTTTATTTTGGTTTTTTAGATTTCACATATAAGTGAGATCATATGGCATTTGTCTTTCTCTGTCTGACTTATTTTATTGAATGCGATACCCTCTACATACATCCCTATTGTTGCAGATGGCAAGATTTCTTTTTTAATGGCTCAGTCATAGTCCATTGCATATATGCACCACTTCTTCATCCATTCATCTGTTGGTGTACACTTAGGTTTTTTCCATATCTTGGCTACTACAAAGAATGCTGCAATGAACATAGGGGTGCATGTCTTTGAGATTTACTGTTTTAGGTTTCTTCAGATAAATACCCAGAAGTGGAATTGTTATGTCCTTCTTTGTGTCTTGTTATATAGCCTTTGTGTTAAAGTCTATTTTGTCTGGTATAAATATTGCTACCCCACCTTTTTTGTTTACTTGTTTGTTTCCATTTTCATGAAATATCTTTTTCCATTCCTTTACTTTCAGTCTGTATATTTTGATCTGAAGTGAGTCTGTTATAGACAGCATATGTAAGGGTCTTGTTTTGTTATCCATTCAGCTACCTTATGTCTTTTGATTACAGCATTTAATCCAATCACATTTAAAATAATTGTTGATAGAAATATATTTATTGTCATTTTATTATTCAGATTTTTCTTCCTTTTAAAGAAGACTCTTTAACATTTCTTGAATACTGATTTGGTGGTAATGAACTCTTTTAGCTTTCTCTTTTCTGGGAAGCTCTTTATTTGTTCTTCAATTCTAAGTGATAGGTTTGCTTTGTCAAGTGATGTTGGTTGTAGGTCCTTGCTTTTCATTACTGTAAAAATCATGCCAAACCCTTCCAGCCTGCAAAGTTTCTGTTGAGAAATCAGCTGAAAGTCTTATGAAAGCTCTCTTGTAAATAACTAACTACTTTTCTTTGTTGTTGTTTTTTTTTTAACATTTTCTCTTTGAGCCCTGGCTGGTGTAGCTAGTGGATTGAGCACGGGCCTGCGAACCACATGATCGTGGTTCGATTCCCAGTCAGGGCACATGCCTGGGTTGCAGGCCAGTTCCCGGTTCCTGGCAGGGGGTGCATGAGATGCAACCATACATTGATATTTCTCTCTCTCTCTCTCCTTCCCCTCTAAGATAAATAAATAAAATCTTAAAAAAAAACATTTTCTCTTTGACTTTAACCTTTGGCATTTAAATTATGATGTGTCTTGGTGTGGGCCTCCTTCGGTTCTTCTTGTTTGGTTGGGACTCTCTGTACTTCCTGGACTTCTATGTCTATTTTTTACACCAGTTTGGGGAAGTTTTCTATCATTGTTTTTTTATGATTTTATTTATTTATTTTTAGAGGGGAAGGGAATGAGAGAGGGAGAGAAATATCAATGTATGGTTGCTGCTTGTGCCTCCCCTGTTGGGAACTGGCCTGCCACCCAGGCATGTGCTCTGACTGGGAATTGAACTGCAGTCATTTGGTTTGCAGGCCTGAGCTCAATCCACTGAGCCACACTAGCCAGGGCTCTATCATTATTTTTTCACATAGGTTTTCAATTTCTTGCTTTCTCTCTTCTCCTTCTGCCCCAACTCCCAAGACGTGAATATTAGTGCACTTGAATTTTGTCCCAGAAGTTCTTTACATTAGCCTCAATTTTTGTTGTTGTTGTTGCTATTCTGAGTAGGTGTTTTCTGCTTCCACATTTTCCAAATCTCTGATTTGATCCTCTGCTTCATCTACTATACTGTAGATTCCCTGTAGTGTATTCTTCATTTCAGCTATTGTAGCCTTCATTTCTGACTGGTTCTCTTTTATATTTTCTATCTCCATTTTTTGTTGTTGTTGAAGAAAAAATGTGTTGTTTTTTCCTTTTTGGATTTTTTCTTTCTTTTTTAAGCATTTTTTATTGTTGTTCAGGTACAGTTTTCTGCTTTCCCTCCCCACCCCTTCCAACCACCCAACCTTCCCCACCTCCCTCTCCTGTTTTCACCTCCTCTTGTTATTATCTATGTATCCTTTACACTTGTTCCTGCAAACCCTTCACCTTTCCCCCTATATTCCCCTTCCCTCTCCCCTCTGGTCACTGTCAGCCCATTCTCAATTTTAGTGTCTTTGGTTGTATTTTGCTTCCTTGTTCATTTTGTTCATTAGATTCTAGTTAAAGGCAAGATGATATGGTATTTGTCTTTCACTGCCTGGCTTATGTAGCTTAACATAATGCTCTCCAGTTCCATCCATGCTGTCCCAAAGAATAGGAGCTCCTTCTTTCTCTCTCCTGCATAGAATTCCATTGTGTAAATGTACCATAGTTTTTTTGTTGCTTCCAGCACTTGGCTATTATAAATTGTGCTGCTATGAACTTTAGGGTGCATAGGTTTTTTTGGATTGGTGTTTCAGGGTTGTTAGGATATAATCCCAGCAGTGGAATTGCTGGGTCAAAAGGCAGTTCCATTTTTAGTTTTCTGAGGAAATTCCATACTGTTTTCCATAGTGGTTGCACCAGTCTGCTATTCCACCAACAGTGCACTAGGGTTCCCTTTTCTCCACAACCTCTCCAACACTTGTTTGTTGATTTGTTTATCATGGCCATTCTCAATGGTGTGAAGTGGTCTCTCATTGTGATTTTAATTTGCATCTCTCTGATGGCTAGTGATGCTAAGCATCTTTTCATGTGCCTCTGGATCCTCTGTGTGTCCTCCTTGGAGAAGTGTCTGTTCAAGTCCTTTGCCCATTTTTTAATTGGGTTGCTTGTCTTCTTAGAGTGGAGTCGTGTGAGTTCTTTATATATTTTGGAGATGAAACCCTTGTCTGAGGTATCATTGGCAAATATGTTTTCCCATACAGTTGGTTCTCTTTCTGTTTTAATACTGTTTTCTTTAGCCTTGCAGAAATGTTTTATTTTGATGAGGTCCCATTTGTTTATTCTTTCCTTTATATCCCTTGCTCTAGGAGATATATCAGTGAAAATGTTGCTTCATGAAATAACTGAGATTTTAATGCCTATGCTCTTCTTTAGGACTTTAATGGTGTCACAGCTTATGTTTAAATCTTTTGTCTGCCTTGAATTTATTTTTGTGTATGGTGTAAGTTGGTACTCAAGATTCATTTTTTTCATTGTAGCTGTCCAGCACTCTCAACACCATTTGTTGAAGAGGCTATTTTTACTCTGTTTTATGTTGCTGCCCCTTTTGTCCAATATTAATTGACCATAGAGACTTGGATTTATTTCTGGGCTCTCTGTTCTGTTTCATTGGTCTATGTGCCTGTTTTGATGCCAGTACCAGGCTGTTTTGATTACAGTGACCTTGTAATACAGTTTGGTATCAGGTATTGTGATCCCTCTTTATTCTTCTTTCTCAAAATTGCAGCAGCTTTTTGGGGTCATTTATGGTTCTATATAAATTTTTGAAATGTTTGCTCTATATCTATGAAATATGCCATTGGTACTTTAATAGGCATTGCATTGAATTTGTAAATTGCTTTGGGTAGTATGGACATTTTGATGATGTTAATTCTTCCAATCCATGAACATGGTATTTGTTTCCATTTGTTTGTGTCTTCCTTGATTTCTTTCTTAAGTGTTGTGCAGTTTTCTGAGTACAGGTCTTTTACCTCCTTGGTTAGATTTATTCCCAGATATTTTATTTTTGTTTTTGCTATATCGAATGGGATTTTTTTTCTTGATTTCTGCTTCTGCTGATTCATTATTAGTATACAAAAATGCCTTTGATTTCTGGGTATTGACTTTGTATCCCGCTGTTTTTCCAAATTCATTTATTAGTTCGAACAGTTTTTGGGTGGAGTCTATAGGATTTTCCATGTACACTATCATGTCATCTGAAAACAATGACGATTTTGTTTCCTTCTTTCCAATTTAGATACCTCTGATTTCCTTTTCTTGTCTGTTTGCTGTGGCTAAAGCTTCCAGTACTCTGTTGAATAGAAGTGGTGAAAGTGGACAACCTTGTCTTGTTCCTGATCTTAGTGGAAAAGATTTGAGTTTTTGCCCATTGAGTATGATGTTGGCTGTAGGTCTTTCATATATGGCCTTTATTATATTGAGAAATACTCCCTCTATTCCCACTTTGCTGAGTGTTTTTTTTTTTATCATAAATGGGTGCTGTACCTTATCAAATGCTTTTTCCGCTTCTATTGATATGATCATGTGATTTTTGTCTTTGCTTTTCTTTATGTGATGTATTACATTTATTGATTTGCAGATATTGAACCATCCTTCCATCCCTGGGATGAATCCCACCTGGTCATGGTGTATGATCTTTTTGATGTATTGTTGGATGTGGTTTGCCAATAATTTGTTGAGGATTTTAGCATCTATGCTCATCAGCAATATTGGCCTGAAGTTTTCTTTGTTGTGTCTTTATCTGGTTTTGGGATTAGGATGATGCTGGCTTCATAAAAAGTTTGGGAGTCTTCCGTCTCCTTGGATGTTTTGGAATAGTCTTTGAAGAGTAGGGGTTAGCTCTTCCTTAAGTGCTTTGTAGAATTCTCCTATGAAACTGTTCAGTCTGGGGCTTCTGTGTGTCAGGAATTTTCTGATTACTGCTTCAGTTTCATCTGCTGTTATTGATCTGCTGTTCAGGCATTTTTCTTCTTCATTGAGTTTTGGAGGATTATGTTTTTCTTTTTAAAATATCTTTATTGATTATGCTATTACAGTTTTCTAAATTTTCCCTCTTCTATCCCCCCTCCACCCTGTCCCCCCAACCCTCCAGCATCCCCCCACCTTAGTCCATGTCCATGGGTTGTACATATAAGTCTTCTGGGTCCTCTGTTTCCTATACTATTTTTCATCTCTCCTTCTCTATCTTATGCATACTAACCATGTTTCTTCTTCCTTGTACCTTTCCCCCTATTTCTCCCTTCCCCCTCCCCACTGAAATCCCTCTGTGTGATGTCCATTTTAATGATTCTGTACCTGTTCTGGTTGTTTGCTTAGTTTTTGTTTCTCTTGTTTTTCTTTTCTTTTACGTTCATTTGTTTGTAACTGTGAGTTTGTTGCCATTTTACTGTTCATATTTTCCATCTTATTTTCTTAGATAAGTCCCTTTACCATTTCATATAATAAGGGCTTGATGATGATGAACTCCTTTAACTTGACCTTATCTGGGAAGCACTTTATCCGCCCTTCCATTCTAAATGAAAGCTTTGCTGGATAGAGTAATCTTGGATGTAGGTCCTTGCCTTTCATGACTTCAAATACTTCTTTCCAGTCCCTTCTTGCCTGTAAGATTTCTTCTGAGGAATCAGCTGATAGTCTAATGGGAACTCTTTGTAGTTAACTTTCTCTTTTCCTTTTGCTTCTCTTAGGATTTTCTCCTTATATTTTATCTTGGATAACTTACTGATGATGTGTCTTGGTGTGTTCCTCTTTGGGTCCAACTTCCTTGGGACTCTCTGGGCTTCCTGGACTTCCCAGAAATGTATTTTCTTCACCAGATTGAGGAACTTTTTCTTCATTATTTGTTCAAATAAGTTTTCAATTTCTTGCTGTTGTTGTTCTCCTTCTGGCACCCCTATAATTCAGATATTGGAACATTTCAGGTTGTACCAGAGGTTTTGTAAGAGTCTCTTCACTTTTTCAAATTCTTGTTCCTTCATTTTGATCTGGATGGATGTTTATTTTTTCTTTTGTTCCAAATTGTTGCTTTGAGTCCTGGTTTCCTTCCCATCGCTGTTGGTACCCTAAACATTCTGCTTTATTTCACTTTGGGTATCCTTCATTTGTTTTTTCACTTTTTGACCAAGCTAAGTCAGATCTATGAGCATTCTGATTACTAGGGCTTTAAATTCTTCATCAGATAGGTTGGCGATCTCCTCGCTTAGCTCTCTTTCTGAGGCTCTACTCTGTTCTTTCATTTGGGCCATATTTCTTTTTTAAAAAATATATTTTATTGATTATATCATTACAGTTGTTCTATTTCCCCCCTTCATTCCCCTCCACCTGCACACTCCCTCCCCCACCATTCTCCCCCCCCTTAGTTTATAACCACGTGTCTCAAGTTCTTTGGATTCTATATTTCCCATAGTATTCTTGCCCTCCCCCTATCTATTTTCTACCTACTCTCTATGCTATTTTCTGTACCTTCTCCCCCCTTCTCCTCCTCCCACCCCCCTGTTTCTAACCCTCCATGTGTTCTTCATTTCTATGGTTCCACTCCTGATCTAGCTGTCCTCTTGGTTTGCTTTTGTTTTAGGTGTGGTTGTTAATAACTGTGAGTTTGCTGTCCTTTCACTGTTCATATTTTTCATCTTCTTTTTCTCATATAAGTCCCTTTAGCATTTCATATAATAAGGGCTTGGTGATGATGAACTCCTTGAACTTGACCTTATCTGAGAAGCACTTTATCTGTCCTTCCATTCTAAATGAAAGTTTTGCTGGATAAAGCAATCTTGGCTGTAGGTCTTTGGATTTCATGACTTGGAATACTTCTTTCCAGCCCCTTCTTGCCTGTAAGGTCTCTTTTGAGAAATCCGCTGACAGTCTGATGGGTACTCCTTTGTAGGTGACTGTCCCCTTATCTCTTGCTGCTTCTAGGATTCTCTCCTTCATTTTAGTCTTGGCTAATGTAATTCTGATGTGCCTTGGTGTGTTCCTCCTTGGGTCTGTCTTCTTTGGGACTCTCTGAGCTTCCTGGATTTCCTTGAAGTCTATTTCCTTTGCCAGACTGGGGAAGTTCTCCTTTATTATTTGTTCAAATAAGTTTTCCACTCGTGGCTGTTTCTTTCCCCCTTCTGGTACCCCTATAATCCAGATGTTGGAACATTTAAAGATGTCTTGGAGATTCCTAAGCCTCTCCTCATTTTTTTGAATTCGCATTTCTTCATTCCTTTCTGGTCGGATGTTTTGTTCTTCCTTCTGGTCCATTCCATTGATTTGAGTCCCAGTTTCCTTTCCATCGCTATTGGTTTCCTGTGCATTTTCCTTCATTTCAATTAGTTTAGCCTTCAGATGTTCCTCTAATTTGTGACTCTAATCAACCAGTTCTGTGAGCATCCTGATAAACAGTGTCTTGAATTGTGCTTCTGAGAGGCTGGCAATTTCTTGGTCGCTTAGAATTATTGGCTCTGGGACTTGGAGTTCTTCTTGTGCCATCTTTTGGGCTGTTCATGCCTGTTCCATAGCAGGATTGGAGCTCTAGGTGTTCACCAGAGCAGGGCAACTCAGTCTCTGGGTTGTGATGCTGTATGTGGGGGCGGGGTCAAAGAGGAGCAATGGCGCCCCATCTGCCGCCTGCCTCCGCGGCCCCCACAGGTGCAGCAGCTGCCACCGTCACCGGGCCCACGCCTTTTGTCCCACTGCATGCGAGTGTGCCACCACTGTCAGCCCTCGCCCCCTGGGGCCTGTGTGGTCTATCTCATTGTGCGCGAATGTGCGACCCTGGTCAGTCTGCCCCACACCCCGACTGGTTCCAGGCTGCCTGCTCGCCTAGGTTGGGGGATCTGTCCTGCCCGACCCTGCTCCACTGCTGGCTCCACCCCTCTTACCATCCTGGTTGAACGGTTAGTTGTAGTCAGACTTCCGTATAATTCAATTTTCTGTTCTTTGGGTGTGTCTTTTTTCTCCAAACCTTTGTTGTATTCAAACTTGGCTGTGGGAGAAGGCACAGTGTTTCCACCTATGCCTTCATCTTGGCGGAAGTCTCTTGAGCCATATTTCTTTATCTTTGTGCAGCTGATAGGTTGTAAGGGGTTGGGGCCTTAGGTATTCACCTGGGCAGGGCAACCCTCTTTTCCGTGCAGTGGCACTGCCTGTGAGGGAGGGGCCAGAGAGGGAATGGTGTTTGTTGCCTGAGCATCTCTAGCATACTTTTCAGGGGACTGACCTTAGACTCCCTGTGAGACTTGGAGTTTCTCCTACCATGGCAATCCCAGTTGTAGCCCACAGCCACCTCTGAGTCCCCTTAAGTTAGCCCCTTAAGTTAGCCCCTTCTGCATAGCCTGCTGAGCTGGGCAGCCAGCCCCACCTCCAAAGTCCACACATCACTGCAGCTTTTCTGAGTTGGTTGGCTGTTCCACCACCTTACTGGTCTGATTGTTCTGGTTGATCTTTTCTTTAATTCCTTGGTTGTTGAAGTTCCATGCAGTTTGATTTTCTGGCTCTTTTGGTTATTTATTGATTTCAGATTGGTTGTTGTCCTCCTTTTGATTGTGCAAGGAACCAAAGGCTCTCTACCTATACCTCCATCTTGGCCCGAACTGTTGAAGATTATATTTTTCTAGAAATTTGTCCATTTCACCTAGGTTTTCAAATTTCTTGGCATATAGTTTCCCATAGAAATTTCTTACTATTTTTTGTATTTCTGTGGTGACTGTTGTAATTTCACTGCTTTGGTTTTTGATTGTGCTTTTTTGGGTCCTCTCTCTTTTTTTCTTGATGAGTCTTCTTAAAAGCTTGTTCATTTTGTTTATCTTTTCAAAGAACCAGCTCTTGGATTTATTAATCCTTTGATTGTGCTTTTAGTGTCTATGTCATTTAATTCTGCTCTGATCTTGGTTATTTCCTTCCTTCTACTTGCTCTGGGCTGTCTTTGTTGTTGTTCCTTGGGTTCTTATAGGTGTAGGGTTAGGTTGTTTATTTGAAATGTTTCTAATTTTTTTATTTAGGTAGGCTTGTATCACTCTGAACTTCCCTCTCCGGACTGCCTTCCCTGTGTCCCATAAGTTTTGGATTGTTGTGAGTTAATTTTCATTTGTTTCCAGAAACTTTTTGATTTCTTCCTTAACCTCATTTTTGACCCATTCATTGTTTAGTAGCATGCTACTTAATCTCCATGAGTTTGAGTGTTTTTGAGTTTTTTCCTTGAGGTTGAATTTTAGTTTCAGTCCCTTGTGGTCAGAGAAAATTCTTGATGTGATTTCAATTTTTTTGAATTTGTTGAGGCCTGTTTTGTGTCCTATCATGTGGTTTGTCTTTGAAAATATTCCATATTCATTTGAAAAGAATGTGTATTTAGCTTCTTTGGAATGAAGGGCTCTATATATATCAGTTAAGCTCATTTGATCGAGGATATTATTCAATGCCTCAATATCTTTGTTGATATTTTGTTTGGAAGATCTATCCATTTTTTACAGTGAGATATTAAAATCCCCTAGTATAATTGTGTTGTTGTCAATATCTTGAAGTTCTTCAAGATTTTCTTTATATATTTGGGTGATCCTATGTTGGGTGCATATATAGTTACAATGTTTATGTCTTCTTGATGGATTCTTCCCTCGAGTATTGTGAAGTGTCCTTCTGGGTCTCTTTTAATGGTCCTTTTTTTTGAAGTCTATTTTGTCTGATATGAGTATTCCTACCCCAGCTTTTTTTTCCCTGTCCATTTGTTTGTTTGGAGAATTTACTTCCAACTCTTTACTTTCAGTGTGTGTAGGTCTTTTGTCCTGAGGTGGGTCTCTTGTAGGCAGCATATGTGTGGGTCACGGTTTCTTATCCATTCAGCTATTCTATGTGTTTTGACTGGAGCGTTTAATCTGTTTACATTTAAGGGTATTATTGATAGGTACTTATTCATTGCCATTTTTTTCATACCCATGTTTCTCTCTCTCACTCTTTTCCTTCCTTTTCTTAAAGCTGACCCTTTAGCATCTTTTGCAGAGCTGGTTTGGTGGAGCTGTATTCTGTTAGACTTCTTTTGTCTGGGAAGCTCCTCATTTGGCCTTCCTTCTTGACTGAGGGCCTTGCTGGCTAAAGTAGCCTTGGTTGCAGGCCTCTGGTTCTCATTACTTGGAATATTTCTTGCCAGTCTCTTCTGGCCTGGAGTGTTTCCATTGAGAAGTCAGTCTTATTGGGGCTCCTTTTCATGTTACTTCCTGTTTCTCCCTTGCTGCCTTTGAGATTCTCTCTTCGTCTTGGAATTTTGCCATTTTAATTAGGATGTGTCTTGAAGTGGGGTTCTTTGGGTTCCTCTTGATTGGGACTCTGTGTTTCCTGGATTTGTGTGACGTTTTCTCTCATCAAATTAGGAAAGTTTTCCATCATGAATTTTTCAAACAGGTTTTCTATCCCTTACTCTTCTTCACCTTCTTGTATCTCTATTATATAGTTATTATTATGTTTCATATTGTCTTGCAGCTCCCTTACCACCTCTTCATTCTTTCTGAGTCTCTTTTCCTTTTATTTCTCCTTCTGTGTGTTTTTTTCTACCTTGTTCTCCAGCTCTCTGATTTGATCCTCTGTTTCATCCATCCTGCTTGTAATCCCTGCCAACGTGTTTTCTAGTTTTGACATTTATTGTTCATTTCTTCCTGGTTTTTGTTTATAGCTTCTATTTCCTTTTTCATGCTGATGTAGTTCTCACTCAGTTCCTTATAGTTGTCTGTGAGTTCCTTGAGCATCTTTATAACAATTACTTTGAATTTTATATCTGATAGTTTGGTTACCTCCATTTTGTTTAGCTCTTTTAAGTGAGGGGTCTTCCGTTCTTTTTGATTGCATTTTTTTATGTACCTATTTTAGGTGACCCCCTCTTTTGCACTTCCTGATGTTTTGCTTTGCTAGCTGTCTTTGTAGGGTGTACTTCTATGGTAGGAAATCCTTGGGGTTTGGTGGTTGGTCATTTTGCTCTCCTTGACTGGACACACTAGGTTTGCACTTTTTTATGTTTGTGTGGGCTCTGTTGTTGTACTTGGGTTTTTACCTTTTGGTGATTCCTTAGTTGGTGGTTTCTCTCCTTCAGCAGGTATACTGATGTTTGAAGCTCCCACCTTTTCTTGTATGTGATCAGTGGCAGGGGTTAGGCAAAATGGATTAAGACAGAGGGAGAGTATTTTATGGGATTTAAAGTATCAGCAAGTAGAGAAGAGATAGGAGATTCTTTAGTTAAGTATAGAATTAACTGTGATCTTTCACCCAGCTAGCCACTTTTTATAAAAGGTGAAAGAGAAATAAGACTCTTGTTAGAGGGGAGGATGATTGTGAGCTGAATCCAGAAAACAGAGCACTTGTGCAAGGTTAGATGGTGAGATGTAGTGAGAGTGAATGATAGAAAGCAGGTATGGTGTGAGAGAGAATACAGTTGCCCACAATAATAATAATGCTCAGCATTGAAGTGAAATGGGCTAAGATCAGGGATGGTTTCTGTGTAGTATGTACAATTGTGTGGAACAGCAATTATTTACAATAGTACTGGAACAACAATAATATGACAAGAAATATATGGTTTGGCTAACCAGAATAGAAAGTACCCAATCAAGAGTTGTGTGTTATTGGAACATGTGTGAGGTGGAAGAAGGAAAATTAAAATACAATAAAGAGAGAATAAGGGAAACCAGACAAATCATACACTTAAACAGAGAAATAAAATGAGGAAAACTAAATTTAAGGAAGAGAAATTTTTTAAAAATGAAATAAAAATACAATAAAATAAAAGTGGTAAAAATAATGAAAAGATAATAATAATACACATAAACAATAAAATGCCAGCTCTGTGGGATAGCAAAGCGACGTTTGTCATTTTCTTGGGGGTTAGCCTTGTGCTCCCCCTTTCGATCTGTCTCTGGATCCTTTGTAACTCCATGTCTTGTCTCACTTAGGGGAAGAAAAGAAAAAGGAAAACAAGGGGGATCCAAAAAGAAAAATAATAATACTAAGCCTCCTGCTGACTTTAAATTTGTTCAGTGAGTTTTGCTGGTCTTCCTGGATGCCACAGGAAGATAGGGGCTGGGCTTCACTTTTCTCCCTTCCTATGGTTTTAAGAGGATGGGGACCAGGTCTGGGTCGAAATTTCCCAGCCTTCACCAGCCCAGGTCCTCCAGGAGCTGCCAGGCTTAATTCAGCCACTCAGCCTCAGGGCTTCCAGCGTGAGTCACTCTCAGGCACGGAGCTTGAGACAGGCCAGGCACCTGTGGTTCTGCTCAGCTATGCTGTCAGTCTCTGGGCACACAGCTGAAATCTCCCTTGAGGCGAGCCAGCTACTGCTTAGAGTTCCTTAGAAAGCAGCTTCCCGCTGTTCTTTACAATTGCCTGGCTCTTCACACAGCCCAACTTTCCAGCCTGTTCGGAGACTATCAGAGTCAGGGTCCAACATGTTCCAACTCCTCCTTTCTCCACCTGTTGCCTGGCTCCTCAGTTTCTCTGGTGCCAGGATCCACAGTCCCAGCAGATGTGTACCACCTCTGTATGTCTCACACTTCATCTCTATTCCCCCCAGCAACTTCCAGCATCCAGGTTCCTTCTGGTGCTGGGCTTCCCTCCCTGCTCTCGTTGGGGAGGGAGCTGGTGCTCTAACTCTCCTCCTGACACCCTGAGGCAGGTGCTGGACTGGGGACTGCAGCAGCCTTGGTCTCCATGCAGATCCCAGCGAACTTCCTGTCCCAGCACAATCTCTTCACCATTTATTTCTTGATGTCCTCTGCAATTTTTTTGCCTCCAAACTTCATATAAGCTGGGATTCCTCTGGCTGTTCACTCTGTTCCTCAGAAGATCAGCTAGGTCTTCCAGCTCAGCTCAGGGAGAACTGGGCTCTGCTCCCACCTACCTCGCTGCCACCTTCCCCATCCCATTCTCTATCTCCATTTTTAATGTTTCCTATGTCTTTGTTGAAGTTTTAAGTTCATCGAGCATCCTTATAGCCAGTGTTTTGAACTCTGCATCTAGTAGATTGCTTGTCTCCATTTTATTTAGTGCTTTTTCTGGAGTTTTGTTCTGTTCTTTTGTTTCTTTGTCTCCTCATTTTGGCTGCTTTCCTGTTTGTTTCTATGTATTAGGTAGAGCTGCTACATTCTCCCAGGCTTGGTAGAGAGGCCTTATTTAAGTAGGTGTTCTGTAGGGCCCAGTGACACAGCCTCCCTAATCACTCTATCTGGGCACTCAAGGTACAGCATCCCCCCACTCTGTATGGGCTGTACACACCCTGCTGTTGTAGTTGAGCTTTGATTGCTGTTGGCACCTCAATGGGAGAGATTTACTCCTCAAGGCCGGTTGGCTGCATGAGCTAGCTGTGACCTCTGACCACCAACCTTCAACCACCATGCTAGATTGCCCGTGGGGGTGCCCAACACACAGAGTAGGACTTACTTCAGCAGGGCTTTGGTGCCTCCTGAGTTTTTTCCTTGAATGTGTTCCTCGTGGAGGAGTTTGGGTGATGCTTCAACATGGTTTAAAGTTTTCCAGCAGGTATGCGGGCTCTGGGGCGTCCTGGAGGGTGCAGGCCAATGCTAGGCACCATCTGTGCCCTGCCCAGGATCACCCAGCATGAGCTACAAGGAGATCTACAGATGACTGCTACCAGTGAGGGACTTGAAAGTACCCAGGAGAAGCCAAGCTGTGAACTAAGGCCAGCTGTCACTGGGGCCACTTAGAAAGAGGCATGGGCCAGAGATTGTTTGAGAGATTTCAGGAAAGCTCAAAGCATCAACCAACACAGGATCTTTGTGTGGAAGAGACACTGGAAATAGCTTAGGTTGGGCCTGCAAGCTGTGTGGGGTGGGGTTTCAGGGAATCACCTAGATGGAGAGAACAGTGTTAGGTTAATGGAGACTCAGATGTGACATCTGCTTGCTGGCTCTGTGGGGAAAAGCTCAAAAAAGGAACAGTGAGCTTTGTCTGCCTTTCTGTCTGGAAGAAAGATGCCCCTCTAGCTCTTTCCCTGATGCCAGGCAACTCAGTTTCTCCCCATATGTCTCTGGTGCCTTTCAAGCTGCTACTGCAATGCTGGGGCTCAGAGTGAGTGAGTCTGAGTAAGTGTGTGCATGGGCCTTATAAGGGGATCAATTGTGACTGCAGTTGTTCTCTGTCTCACTCAGCCACAATCCCCACTGGTTTTGACAGCCAGAAGTCACAGGGACTTTCTTTCTGGCACTGAAATGCCAGGTTGGGGGGCCTGCTGTGGGGCTGGGGCCCCTCACTCCTCGGGGGGAACTCTGCATCCCAGATATCCCTTACAATTTTAAACCACCACACAAGGTTGTGGGACCACCCATTCTGAGCCTCTGACCTTCTACTGGGACATTGTTGTGACTGTAGGGATGAACAGTGTGACTTGGTGGACAAAACCACAAAGGAAATTACACCTACATATGGTATCCTGTACCCTGTCACTACACAAACTTCCTAAAGGATCCTGGGGTTTACTTACATATAATTGGTACTCAACCAATGAAAGTATGATAGGAACTAAGCTTGATGGGATCATTCGCTCTCCAAAGTTTAGTTTTCCTGGGAGAAATGCATAGCACCATGGCAATGAATGAGAAACTTTTTTTTTTGTACAGGAAAGCTTGAAAAGTATAAAGGAGAGCATAAATGAAAAAAATCACAAAGTCAGACTTCCTCAGATAACCAGTGTTTATATGGTATGTTTCTTACTGGTGTTTATGTGTGTGTCTTTGTGTGCATGTGTGTGTATTATACACAAATACATATGTACTTTTTAAAAGATCTTTATTATATATTTCTTCCATTACCATTTAGTTCCCTTACATGCCCTGCCCCCCAGCAAACACCACACTGTTGTCCATTTCTGAATCCCTTTTGCTTTTTGCTCAATCCCTGCTCACACTAGCAGTCATCTGTTCTCTATCAGTCTGTCTGTTTTGCTTATTAGTTCAGATAGTTCATTAGATTCACATATGAGTGAAATCATATGATATGTTTCTTTCTCTGACTGGCTTATTTAACAGCATAATGTTCTCTAGGTACATCCATACCATTGCAAATTATAAAATTTTCTTCTTTTTTATGGCTAATTCCCTTACGTAAATGTCCCATAATTGTTTTATCCACTCATCTATTGATGGGCACTTGGTCTGCTTGCATACATTGGCGAATGAAAATAATACTACAATGAACATAGGGGTGCTTATATTCTTTTGATTTAGTGTTTGGGGTTACTTTGGATATATTCCCAGAAGTAGGATTGCTGGGTAAAAAGGCAGATCCATTTTTAATTTTTTGAGCTATCTCCATACTGCTTTCCATAGTGGCTGCACCAGTCTGTATTCCCACCAACAGTGCAAAAGTGTTCCCCTTTCTCCACATCCTCACCATCATTTATTGTTTTCTGATTTATTGATGATAGCCACTTTGACCAGTGTGAGATAGTATCTCATTGTGGTTTTTATTTTCATTTCTCTGATGATTAGTGATGTTGAGCATCTTTTCATATGTTTATTGGCCATCTGTATATCCTCCTTGGAGAAGTGTCTATTTAGATCCTTTGCCCATTTTTTAATTGGGTTGTTTGTTTCTTGGTGTTGAGTTTTGTAAGTACTTTATAAATTTTGAATGTTAAACCCTTATTAGACGTATCAGTGGATATGTTCTCCTATTCTGTGGCTTGTCTTTTTAGTTTGTTGATGACTTCCTTTGTTGTGTAAAAACTTTTTAGTTTAATGAAGTCCCATTTGTTTATTTTTTTTCTTTTGTTTCCCTTGCCTGGGGAGATCTGTCCAATAAAAAATTTTTGTGAGTAATATTTGAGATTTTGCTGCCTATGTTTTTTTCTAGAATTTTTATGGTTTGGAGCTAACATTTAAGTCTTTGACCCATTTTGAGTTTATTCTTGTGTGTGGTGTGAGAAGGCAGGCTAGTTTCATATTTCTGAATGCATCTGTCCAACTTTCCCAACATCATTTATTGAATAAATTATCTTTAATACATTGTATGTGATTGCTACCTCTGTCAAATGTTAATTGACTATAAAGGTGTGGGCTTATTTTTGGGCTTTCTATTCTTTTCCATTGATCTAGATGTCTGTTTTTATCCTAGTACCATGCTATTTTGATTACCATGGCCTTGTAGTATAGTTAGACATTAAGTAGGATGATTCCTCCAACTTTGTTCTTCTTTTTCAGGATTGCTGTGGCTATGTGTGGCATTTGGTGGTTCTACATAAATTTCTGAAATATATTTTCTAGTTCTGTAAAATACATCATTGGAATCTTGACAGGAATTACATTGAATCTTTAGATTGCTATGGGTAGTATGGGCTTTTTTAAAGATTTTATTTATTTATCTTTAGAGGAGAAGGGAAGGAGAAAGGGAGAGAAACATCAATGTATGGTTGCCTCTCGTGGGTCCCCTGCTGGGAACTGACCTGCAACCCAGGCATTTGCCCTTACTGGGAATCGAACTGCGATCGTGTGGTTCATAGGCTCGTGCTTAATCTACTGAGCTACACCAGCCAGGGGACATTTTAATGATGTTAATTCTTCCTATCCATGAACACGGTATATGCTTCCACTTACTTGTATCTTCTTAAACTTCTTTCCTCAGTATCTTGTAAATTTCTAAGTACGGGTCTTTTACATCTTTGGTTATGTTTATTCTTAGGTATATTATTCTTTTTGAAGCAATTGTGAATGGGATTGTTTTCTTAATTTCCCTTTCTGTTAGTTTATTATTGGCATATAACAATGCAACTGATTTCTGGATATTAATTTTGTATTCTGCTACTTTGCTGAATTCACTTATCAGTTCTAGTAGTTTCTTGGTGGAATCTTTGGGGTTCCCTATGCACAGTATCATGTCATCTACAAATAAAGACAGTTTACTTCTTCCTTTCCAATTTGGATGCCTTTTATTTCTTCTTCTTGTCTGATTACTGTGGCAAGGACTTCTAGTACTATGTTGAATAAGAGATTGAAGCAGAGATCCTTGTCTTGTTCCTGATCTTAAGGGGAACACTTGTAGTTTTTGACCATTGAATATGATGCAGGCAGTGGGTTTATCATATGTGGCCTTTATTATGTTTAGGTATGTTCTCTCTCTTACCACTTTGCTGAGAGTTTTTATCATTAATGGGTGCTGGATTTTATCAATAGGTTTTTCTGCATCCATTGATAATATCATATTGTTTTTATCCTTCATTTTGTTTATGTTGGATATCACATTTATTGACTTGCAAATGTACCATCATTGCATTCCCAGAATAAATCACATTTGGTCATGATGTGTGACCTTTTTGATGCATTGCTGTATTCAGTTTACTAGTATTTTATTGAGGATTTTAGCATCTGTGTTCATCAGTTATACTGGCCAATAATTTTCTTCCTTTGTAGTGTCTTTATCTGGTTTTGGAATTAGGATAATGTTGGGTCCATAAAATTAGTTTGGGAGTCTTCCCTCCTCTTGAATTTTATGAAATACTTTGAGAAGAAGCAATGTTAGTTCTTCTCAGAATGTTTGGTAAAATTTACCTGTGAAGCCATCTGGCCCAGGGCTTTTGTTTTTGGGGGAGTTTTTTGATTACTGCTTCAACATCATCAGGTGTAATCTATCTGTTCAGATTCTCTGTTTCTTTCTGATTTAGTTTTGGAAGATTGTATGTTTGTAGGGATTTATCCATTTCATCCAGGTTGTTCATAATAATTTTTCATAATACTATCTTACAATCCTTTGTATTTCTTGGGTGTCAGTTGTTATTTCTCCTCTTTCATTTCTGATTTTATTTATTTGGGCCCTTTCCCTTTTTTTTCTTGCTGAATCTGGTTAACAGGTTGTTAGTCTTGTTTATCTTTTTAAAGAACAAGCTCTTGGATTCATTGATCTTTCGTATAATTTTTTTAGACTGTATTTCATTTATTTCCGCTCTGATCTTTATTATTTCCTTCCTTCTACTCACATTGGGCTGTTTGTTGTTCCTTTTCAAGTTCCTTTAAGTGTGAAGTTACATTGTGTTTTTTAGCTTTTTCTTAGTTTATTTTTTAATTTAATTAATTTACTTATTTTGAGATAGGCCTGTAATGCTGTGAATTTCCCTTGTAGGATTGTTTTCCCACATAAGAGGCAACCACACATGGATGTTTCTCTCCTTCTCTTTCTCCCTCCCTTCCCCTAAAAGTAAATAAATAAAATTTATTTTAAAAAGCTCCAGGAGTAATACAACTAAGTGATGAACACATAGCCAACCTATCAGATGCACAGTTCAAGGCACTGGTGATCAGGATGCTCACAAAATTGGTAGAATTTGGTCACAAATTAGATGAACAAATGCAGGCTGTGCTAAGTGAAATAAAGGAAAATGTACAGGGAACCAATAGTGATGGGAGGGAAACTGGGACTCAGATCAATGGAGTAGACCAGAAGGAAGAGAGAAACAACCAAACAGAAAAGAGTAGAGAAACAAGAATTCAAAAAACTGAGGACAGGCTTAGGAACCTCCAGGATATCTTTAAACGTTTCAACATCTGAATTATAGGAGTGCCAGAAGGACAAGAGGAAGAGCAACAAGTGAAAAAGACATTTGAACAAGTAATAAAGGAGCACTTCCCCAATCTGGCAAAAGAAATAGACTTCCAGGAAGTTCAGAGAGTCCCAAAGAAGTTGGACCCAAGGAGGAACACACCAAGGCACATCACAATTACATTAGCCAACATTAAAATGAAGGAAAGAAACCTAGAAGCAGCAAGAGATAAGGGAACAGTCACCTACAAAGGAGCTCCCATCAGACTGTCAGCTGATTTTTCAAAAGAGACCTTAC
Source organism: Sturnira hondurensis (assembly GCF_014824575.4). Taxonomy (NCBI): domain Eukaryota; kingdom Metazoa; phylum Chordata; class Mammalia; order Chiroptera; family Phyllostomidae; genus Sturnira; species Sturnira hondurensis. The sequence goes on from NW_028095541.1 coordinate 6,818,392, forward strand.
AGGCAAGAAGGGGCTTGAAAGAAGTATTCCAAATCATGAAATCCAAAGACCTACATCCAAGATTGCTCTACCCAGCAAAGCTTTCATTTAGAATGGAAGAACAGATAAAGTGCTTCTCAGATAAGATCAAGTTCAAGGAGTTCATCATCACCAACTTCTTATTATATGAAATGTTAAAGGGACTTATCTAAGAAAAAGAAGATAAAAACATGTACAGTAAAATGACAGCAAACTCACAGTTAACGACCACACCTAAAACAAAAACAAACTAAGCAATATGATATCACCGTTAATAGGGATCTAAACAAAACAAACAAGCAAGCAAAATACGACCAATGACACTCAATTATGGAACAGGCTGACAGGGTCCAGAGGGGAGAGGGGAGAGAATCATAGGGGAAAAGGGGATGGACTCACATGAACAAGTATAAAGGACACATGGACAATAACTAAGGGTGCGGGGAGGAAATGGGAGGGAAGAGGGGAGCATGGGGTAGGGGGTGGGCAGGGTTGGGAATATAAGACAGAAAGCTGTACTTGAACAAGAATTAAATTAAAAAATTATTTTTTAAAAAAACAAACAAGCTAAGCAAACAACTAGAACAGGAACAGAACCACAGAAATAGAGATCACATGGAGGTTAGCAACAGGAGAGTGGGAGGAGAAGAGAGGGGGAAAAGGTACAGATAATAAGTGGCATAGAAGATAGGTAGAAAATCCACAGGAGGAGGGCAAGAATAGTATGGGAAATGTGGAAGCTAAAGAACTTACAAGTATGACACATGGACATGAAATGAAGGGGAAGAATGTGAGTGGAAGAGGGTGTGCAGGGTGGAGGAGAGTGAAGGGGGGAAAATGGGACAACTGTAATAGCATAATCATTAAACTATATTGAAAAGAAAAAGACTCTCTACATTTTTAGCCATGTTTCACTGGCCAACAGAATCCCCACTTTTTTTCACAGCTGGATGTTATCCGGGTTCCTTTCCAGCTCTGGCTGCAGGCTGGGGAGCTCTGCTTAGAGTTTAGACCTCACACTTCTCAGGGGGAATCCCCCCTAGTTGCTGAAATATTCCTCCTATTTTCTTCTGTCTGTTCATGGTTGTGAGGCTTCTCTTGAGCTAGTGTTCAGTTGGTTTTTCAAGATGATTTTTCTACAATTTAGTTGTAATTCCAGATTGGTCCTGGAGGAGGTAGGTTACTGTAGTTTCACTTACTCCTCTGCCATCTTGGATCAGACTGTACTTTTCTTTTAGAAACTGAAATAACGGTCTATGTAAAACTTTTAGTTTTATGTTCTTTTTGTAAATTATCATTATATTTGAGCATATTGTTTGGCTTGCTTACTCAGTCCTTCATTAATTTATTCAACTAGACACATAGGATAAGACTCTTCTTGCTTTTCCAATGGAGACTCAGAGAAGGATGGAAGCAGAAGTGCTTGAGAAGAGGTCCTGGTTGTTAGGGAGACCACAAGACTAGTGGATACACGATAGGCCATCATTTTCATCAATCTTAGACACTAACAGGAGAGCCACAGAACACATGAGGATGGGACCAGGCCAGCCACACTCCTGGACAGTACACTGCTGGATCCCTGCCCCACAAGGACACAGGTTTCTTACCTGATACTCCACACTCTACCTGACATACCTGGACAGAAACTCAAAAGAAGATTCACTTACCTGAGTCATCCAAGCAGAGGCTGAGTTATCTAAGGAGATGGTTTAAATTATGTGCTTGAGGTAAAGTTACCAGATAAACTAAATTAAAGGCCTCTCTCCAAAAGACTGCTTTCATAGTTATCTAGCAGGCAGGGCTTGTTACATGATTTGTCCAGTTTTTTCACTGTTATGCCAGCACGGTGAGATGAAGAAGCGACGACTTCATCGTGATTCCACCATGGCTGCATGCAGACATTCTGATGGTTTCCATGTAATGAGAGTTGACAGGGTTGGAGTTCAGTCCACCTTCCTCTGTTTGTCCTAGTTCTGCCTATTCCTTCGTCCTTTTCTGCCTTCTTTCTTTTAAAATGTTTTTTTTTATTGTTGTTCAAATGCAGTTGTCTCCACTTCCCCCCCACCACTCCCGCCCACCCCAGCCACCCCCACCTCCACCCTCAATCCTACCCCCTCTGATTTTGTCCTTTATACATGCTCTTTGACAACCCTTCCCCCTTTCCCTCCCATCCCCCATCATCTCCTCCCACCTCCCCTCTGGTTACTGTCAGCTTGTTCTTAATTTCAATGTTTCTGGTTATATTTTACAATAGGCAAGTGCTGGAAGCAACCTGCCTTCCTTTGATTTACTCGAAAAGTAATTTTTAGTATTCTGCAAGATCCAGCAGGAGTAATGCCTGGTTGAGTGTGGTTGGTCAGGTAATATGGATATAATAATTTATGGTTTTCATTTGACCATTCCACCTAAAATGTCATATGTTATGCTTGAGTGTGATATTGTTATGTTACAAAATTACATGCTTATGATTTTGTAATAAAAAGGGGGCATTATTTGTGCTGGACCCTGTATTTTATCTCCTTAATTGACTTTAAAGGTAAAGATATTTGTTTAACATATTTTAGTGGTTACTCTAGAGATTGTACTATATTTTATCAATTTATCACAGTCAAACATTAATATTTACATCCAATGCAAGAATCTTTTAGCATTATAATTTTATTTACATCCCTAAACCTTTATGCTATATTGTCATACATTTTACTTCTAATTACATATAAATCATACAATAAATAAATTTTTAATATTTCTGCATTTTATGAACAATATATTTTTAAGGAACTTAAGAAAAATAGCCTTTTGTATGTACCCATAGATTTATCATTTTGTGGTGATTTTCATTCTTTCTCAGATACCCGTTTACAGCTGGATCTCTGTTTTCAGCCTACAGACCTGCTTTACCTCTGCATATAATAGGGTTTCCTAACCGTTAATTCTCTTGGTTTTTGTTTTTCTGGTAATGTCATGAGTTCACCTGTATTTTCAGAAGAGATTTTTGCTCTGCATAGATTTCTAGGCTGCATATTCCTCCCAGCACTTTGAAGATGTTTTTCAATTGTCTTGTAACTTCTATTCTTTCTGTTGAGATATTAGCCACCATTATTTTTGTCATTCTCCTGAATGTAACATGTATCTTTTTTCTGGTTAGTGTTTTATCCAAGGATTTTCCCTTTGCTTTTATTTTTCAAGAATTTGACTCTGTTATGTTCTTTTGTATTTATTATCCTTGAAGTTTTCTGAGCTGTTTGTGGGTTGCCTTATATTAATTTTGGAAATAAAATGGCTATCTCCTCATTAAATAATTTCTGTGCCCCATTTCTCTGTCCTCTCCTACTGGGCTCCAACTGCATGTGTGTTAGACATTTTCTATCCTTCCACAGGAGTCTTTTTGTCTCTGTGACTCAGAAAGTGAGTTACTTCTAGTGACATGTTTTCAAGTTCATGATACTTTTTTCAGCTATGTAAAGTCTTTAGTGAAGGCTATCTGATAAAATTTTAATTTCAGCACTGTACTTTTTAATTCTAGAATTTTCATTTGTTTTCTTTTTAAAGGTTCTGTTTCTCTGTTGAGATTCCCTACCTCTTTGCCCCCTTTCCATCTTTTTGTAAATCCTTAAACATATTTGTAATAGCTTCTTTAAATTGCTCGTCTACTAAATTTAACAGGTAAGTTATTTGCTTCATTATCTTAATTGTGGGCCACATTTTTTCATTGTTTAGTTTTTAAAAACTATTGCTTTGAGAACTGTGAGTGGTATATTTTAGAGTCTGAATTATATCATCTTTCTCTGAAATGTGTTGAGTTTTGTTCTGGAAGTCATTGAAATTACTGGTGGGTCACCTTGCTCCTGTGAAAGCCTAATTTTTGGCTTTGTTATTGTTCTCGGACATAGCCTTTAGTCTTGGGGTATGGTTCTTACTCCTAATATGTGGTCTGTCTAGAGTTTCAGGATATGGCTGAGCCCTGTCTAACTAAGTAGGACTTAAACTCAGTACCTGCTCAGGTGCAGCCCTTTGACCCCCAAGTTGGTGCTTTCTAGTGGGCTCCTGGGCATCTCCTCATGCACATGCTGAGTTATGAGTTATTGAGGATCTCAGGGGAATTTGACATTCATATTCTGTATCCCCCTCAATTCATCCTGTGTTCTGGGATGTTTGTCTTCAATTTCTGGCTTTTTTTGTAGCCACTTTCTACAAGACCATGTATTTTGCTTTGTTTTTGTTTTTAGGCAGCTGGAGTCTCCTCAAGGGACAAGCTGGTCAGACTTGGAGCTCATTGGTGAACGTCTCATTTCTGGGAATAGGATTCTGTGTCTTGTGGTGGGCTCTTGGTGCCTTCATACTGTTGGTGTTTATGTTCTGACCAGAGTTTATACTTGTTATTAGCGGGATGGTTGGTTAGTCCAATATGAACTATTCTCCTGAGACTAGAATCAGAACACACCTGAGCTCTAAAAAACCTAAACATTGAGTCCGAATCCCATACCAATTGCATTAGAACTTCTGGGTGTGGAACCCAAGCTTCACTGCTTTCTAAAAGTCCCTAGGTAACTTCTGAGCATAATCAACATTATAAAAGTGTGTACCAAGTTAACATTTGAAATATTTATTGAGCCCCTTCAGCACTTTTCACTAGTTATTTCTATGTATTCCATGGTAGCCTTATTATTTACTTACAAGAAAACTGCAGCTTATATCATTAAGCATTCCATGGTCACATAGACTATATCAGACCCAGTATTTGAATGTAAGCAGTCTGCCTTCAGACCTACAATGTAAACACTGTGCTTTTTACCATGGTACACTTGGGAGGAAAAGGTTAGCAGGGAAGACTGAAAAATTTAGTTTCAAATGAATAGTATTCCATCATATTGCCATAATTTATTGAGTTTTTGCTATTGTACAATAGTTAGAATGGTATCAATATTTTTACCATTATCAATTACTCTGCATAGAACATTTTGTATATATAGTTAAGTACAATAAGTCTCCAGTTGTTTATTTAGAATAAATTATTACAAAAGGATTTAGGTAGTCACTAGACAGGCACTTTATAAATCTTGGTACATATTATCAAAGACCTCCAACAAGTATATGAATGCATAGCTGAAGGTAAATTTTTCATTGGGAAATAAGTAATGGGATTGTTTTTATTTCAACTTGGCCATCAAGACTTAGAAATTTGATTTTTATTATTTCTTCCTTGTCAATGACATTACATTTATTGAACCTCACACCTGTTCACCAGAATGTGCATGGTCCATTTGCTTGGTGGCCTTCCTGGTGGGATGGTGGTGGCTGGAAGAAAATGGTAGAGGACCCTGGCCAAGTGACTCAGTTGGTTAAAGCATCATCCTGTACACCAAAAAGTTGTGGATCCTATTTCTGGTCTGGGCACATACTTCAGTTGTGGGTTCCATCCCCAGACAGAGCACATTTGGGAGGCAACCAATTCATATTTCTCTCTCACATCACTGTTTTTCTCTCCCTTCCTCTCTCTGAAATCAATAAATTGGCTGGTTTTCAGGTTTCTTTCTCAGACTCTTTTTATTCCTTCTCAAAAGGAACCTACCCATTTATTTTTGGTATTTTCTGGATACCTCTCTGTCATTATTTTCTAACAGTGCATAGCTTTTTGTATCTTTCTAAATATCATTATATCCAAGATTGTCCCTTTTTACCTTATATCAGCCAAGGATTGATTGCAGTTTGACTCTTTAATACTTCCTTGGACCTGTTTTGCTTCTTTGTGGTAATTTCTTTGACTTATTGCATAAGAAAATATAATTTTTATTCCCAATTTTGTAGCCTTTATTCCTCTTTCTTGTCTGCCTGCTTGTGTTATGAACCTTTTAAGAATCTGAGAAAATAAAGGTAGTTTTCATTCTTAAATTAAGATTGTTTTTTCTTATATGACTATGTTGGTAATGAAGAAACCAGTCCATGTGGGATAGAACCTTCTCTGATGTTATGGGGATAGTGAATGTCCTGTTATGTATTTCTTGCCATTGTATACTGTACTTGAAGGTTTCCACTTCACACATCATTTCGTATTTATTAAATAGTATTAGAATAATAAAGTAGTAAAATAAAAAAATCAATAAGTATATCCTTGGGTGAGGATTAAAAAAAAAAGCAACCCCCACGAGTTCTGGCCCATATGCCTCAGTTGGTTGGTGCATTGTTCTGCAAACCAAAAGGCTGCCTGTTCAATCAGGGCACACACCTGGGTTGCGGGCCTGGTTCCCCAGATGGGGCATGTACAAGAAGCAACCGATCAATGTTTCTATCACACATCAACGTTTCTCTCCCTTTCTTTCTCCCTCCCGTCCCTTCTTTCTAAAAATAAATAAATAATCTGTTTAATAAAGAGAGAGAAAAGGGAAAATGGAATGGGGCTGTCCTTGTCCACAGTGCACAAACATGTCTAAACTGGAGGCAAGCAGGTCTTTCTGCAGCTAAGGCTGTCACAGCCACACCCAGTTATCTCTTAAGCCACCTAAGAATTTCCTTGCCAAATCACCTTTTCATAATTTCTAGCCATACTTATCTTTGGGATGATTTATGAGGCTTGGTGATATAATAAGATGAGATTTAAAAATGTTACACCCTTTCTGTATCAACTACTAATGGTAAAAGAGTAGGGAAATACAGGTGAACAGACAGCAGGGTGTGCTTTTTTCTGATCTCACTGGGACATAATCAAGATAATTGTTTGATATTCTTCTTTCTTTTTAAAAATCTGTTGATGAATTGATAAGATGGCAGAGAAGTGAATGGAAGTCACACTAACCTCCTCCCAGGACTAATCTGGAATTACAACTAAATTGTGGAGAAATCACCTGGAACAAACAACTGAACATTCGTGAGAAAGAAGCCTTATAACCTTGGACAGACAGAAGAATCAGCCTCAGCACAACCTGCCTGGTAAAGAGTGCAGTGGAGACTTGAGAAGCCTGGCTGGTCACCCACAGGCAGCAGTGCCAGAGGGATAATTGAGTGGCTGGTTGGATCCCCCTGAGAAAAGCGGGTCTAAATCCTCAGCTGGGACCCCCAGCCTAGAGCACCAGGGCCCAAAAAGTACACAGATAACTACCAGCAGTAAAAAGCAACAGGGTTGCTGTCTATCACAGACAGATGACTAGAGATGCAAAGAGCCATTTAAAGAACCAACACACAAATTTTCATTTGCAGCCACTTACCCTGAGCTCTGGCAAAGATGGGGGCAGAGTGGACTAGAGATACTTGAGGAGAGATTGGGGACATAGAGGCTTTGAGAATAGAACTGAGAGAGTAGCCACTGGGACCCTGGTGCTCAGTCATCCCCCATACCTCAGCAAGTGTCCTGCTGAGACAGACCACTCCCCTCTGAGTGGCAGCAGTCCGAGAGGAAACAATAGCCGTGACCCCAGGAGGGATTCTGCCCTGCCCCATGGTGCTTAAGCCTGACTGCTCAGTGCAGAGTGACTAGATTAACAATGGAAGGAGACAGCCACAGACAGTAGATCCCTGGAAGACTCAAAATGGATGACTCAGCCAGATGAGGTAAACATCTGATATCACCAGAGGTAGATCCAGAAAGAAAAAACAGTGGTAAATACTAGAGGCTATGGAGATAAAATTCACTGTGATCTTCTTCATGATTTGTGATATTTTCTTTCCTGCATAGCTTTTTTACATTCATTTCTTGTCCAGCAAGTTTGTGCATATTAAGTCACTAGATTTTATAATATAGCTTATTTCCCTCCTTTCTTATAGTAGCCTTAATATCTTTGCACCTTTATTTTTTTAAAGATTTTGTTTATTTATTTTTAGAGAGAGGAGAAAAGAAGGAGAAAGAGGTGGAAACATCAATGTGTGATTGCCTCTCACACACCCCCTACTGGGGATCCGGCCTGCAACCCAGGCCTGTGCCCCAACTGGGAATTGAACCAGTGACCCTTTGGTCTTTAGGCCTGCACTCAATCCACTGAACTACACCAGCCAGGGTGCCTTACACCCTTATTGATACTGGTTCATTTGCTGTTGATAGTGAAATTGCAGGGTGGAGAGGGAGTTATTTTTGCAGATGTGGATTTGTTTCCTGACCTTTATGGTTTTGTTCTGGCAGCACCTGCATAACAGCATATAAGACATGGTGAATAAAGTAACCCTCAGTCAACCACTGGAGGGAAGGGCCCTCTAAAGAAAGACCTAACAACAATCAAAACCCAGTTACATCCAGAGAAGCATCATAAATGGTATAAAGAACACCCCAAAATCATCAAGTTCAGGAGATCAAGGAGACCGCACCACTGAATCTCACAGTTCTCCTACCATAGAAGTTCACACCACAAAGTCAGGGAGTCAAAGCAGATCAATTTAAGAAGCAGAAGCAAATAAGAAGAGTTCTACAAATAATGTGGAGATAAAGAAACAACTCCCAATTGAAAGGAAAAGAGAAATCCTCAGAAAGAGTACTAAATGAAATAGAGGCAGGTCAGCTATCAGATACTGAGTTCAAACCAATGATTATAAGGCAGCTCAATGAGTTCAGTGTGAATTACCAAAAACTACAGGGAAAATATAAGGAACTTACTGCAAACTACATCAGCATAAAAAAGGACATAGAAACGATCAACAAGGGCCAAGAGGAAATGAAGAATACAATTTGTGAATTAAAGAACACAGTAGAAGGAGTCAAAAGTAGGCTAGATGAAGCATAGGGTGGAATGAGCGAGCTGTATAACAAGGTAGAAAAAAACTCTCAGGAAAACAAGAAAAAGAAAAAAATGCACAAAAAATGAAGGGTTAATGGGACTGTAGGATAACATGAAGTGTAACAACACCCATATAATATAATATTATACATCCATATAATACCAGAAGATGAAGAAGAAAAGCAAGGGATAGAAAACCTGTTTAAGAATGTCATGATGGAAAACTTCCCTAATCTGATGAGAGAAAAAGTCACACAAATCCAGGAAACTCAGAGAGTTCCAAACAAGAGGAACCCAAAGAGCCGAACTTCAAGACACATCTTAATTAAAATGGCAAAATTCCAAGACAAAGAGAGAATCTTAAAGGCAGCAAGAGAGAAACTGAAAGTAACATGAAAGGGTTCCCCAATAAGACTAGCAGCTGACTTCTCAATGGAAACACTCTAGGCCAGAAGAGACTGGCAAGAAATATTCCAAGTAATGAAAAGCAAAGACCTGCAATCAACACTACTCTATTCAGCAAAGCTCTCAATTAAAATGGAAGGCCAGACATAAGGAGTTTCCCAGACAAAAGAAGCCGCAAAGAGTATACCTCCTCCACATCAGCCCTGCAAGAGATGCTAAAGGGTCTGCTTTTTAAAAAAAAGGAAGAAAAGAAGTGAGAGAGAGAGGAACACAGGTATGAAAAAATGGAAATGAATAAGTACCTATCAATGATAACCATAAATGTAAGTGGATTCAATGCTCCAATCAAAGGACATAGGATAGCTGAATGGATAAGATAACATTACCCATACATATGATGCCTACAAGAGACCCACCTCAGAACAAAAGGCCTACACAGACTGAAAGTAAAAGGTCGGAAAAAAATATTCCAAGCAAACAGGAAAAAAAAAGCTGGACTAGCAATACTTGTATCAGACAAAATAGACTGTAAAACGAAAGCTATAAAAAGAGACAGAGAAGAACACTTTACAATAATCAAGGGGAAAATCCACCAGGAAGACATAAATATTGTACACATATATGCACCCAACATAGGAGCACCCAAATACATAAGAAAAATCTTGGAGGACTTCATGAAAGATATAGACAGCAACACAATTATGGTAGGGGATTTGAACACTACACTGTCAACAATGGATAAGTCTTCCAAACGAAATATCAACAAGAATATTGTGGAACTAAATGATGCATTAGCTCAAATAGACTTAACTCATATATACAGAACCTTTTGCCCCAAAGAAGTAAAATATACATTCTTTCCAAATGCACATGGAACATTTTCAAAGATAGACCACATGATAGGACACAAAACAAACCTCAACAAATTCAATAAGAATAAAATCATATCAAGCATTTTGTCAGACCACAAGGTCTTGAAATTAGAAACCAACCTCAAAACTCAAGGAATAAACTCAAAAACACTCAAACTCATAGAGATTGACAGCATGCTATTAAACAATAAATGGGTTAAGAATGAGATCAAGGAAGAAATAAAAAAGTTCCTGGAAACAAATGAAAATGAACATACAACAGTTCAGACCCTATGGGACAGAGCAAAAGCAGTCTTGAGAGGGAAGTTCATAGCAATACAGGCCTACCTATAAAAGATAGAAACATTTAAAATAACCTAATCCTATATCTACAAAAACTGAAGAAACAACAACAAACAAAACCCAAAGTGAGTAGAAGGAAGAAAATGATCAAGATCAGAGCAGAATTAAGTGATATAGAGAATAAAAGGACAATTCAAAGGAACAATAAATCCAGGAGCTGATTCTTTGAAAAGATAAACAAAATTGACAAGCCTTTAACCAGTCTCATCAAGAAAAAAAGAGAGCATTCAAAATAAGCAAAATCAGAAATGGAAGAGGAGAAATTACAACTGATACCACAGAAACACAAAGAATTGCAAGGAATTACTATGAAAAACTATGTGCCAAAAAAATTGAAAACCTGGGTGAAATGAACAGATTTCTGGAAAAATATAATCTTCCAAAATTGGAAGAAGCAGAAAGTCTGAACAGATCAATAATAGTTAGTAAAACTGAAGTAATCATCAAGAAACTCCTGGATTGGGGAAGTTCCAATAAGATGGAGGTATAGGGAGATGCTTTCCTTCCTCAAGCATTCCTTTCTTCCACAACCAAAAGAAAGAGAACACCAGCTTAAAAACAATAAATAATCGAAGTGCCAGAAAACAAAATTGAATGGAACTCCCACGGCCAAGGAATCAAGAAACATTCACCCAGACTGGTAGGAGAGGTGAAGATGGGAGACTAGCAGCTGAGCAGAGAAGACACATAGTGGGGTGGTAGACTTCGAAGGTGAGGCAAGGCTAGCTGAACAGGAAACTAAAGACTAAACACTAATGGTAAAATACTGCAGGGTTTGCCATGGTAGAAGAAATTTCCAGTCTCACAGGAGAGTTCAGTGAAAGGGGGGCTAGAGCAGAGCAAGCCAGCTGCATTGTTCCCTCTCTGTCCCCTCCCCCACAGAGAGCTCCACAGCACAGCAAAGAGATTACCCCACCCTGGCGAATACCTAAGGCTCCATCCCTTACCATGCACTAGGTGCACTGACACAAAGAAATATAGCCCAAATGAAAGAACAGATAAAACTCCAGAAAAAGACCTAAGTGACGAGGAGATAGACAACCTGTCTAATGCAGACTTCAAAACACTGATAATCAGGATGCTCATAGAAATGATTGGGGTCAGTAACAAAACGAGGGAAGAAATGAAGGCTGCACAAAGTCAAATAAAACAAAATATACAGGGAACCAACAGTGAAGGGGAGGAAATCAGGACTCAAATCAACGATTTCAAACAAAAGGAAGACATAAGTATCCAACCCAAACAGAATGAAAGAACAAGAATGCAAAAAAATGAGGAGAGTCTTAGGAACCTCTGGGGCAACTTTAAGTGCTGTAACATCTGAATCAGGGGTGCCAGAAGGAGAACAAGAGCAAGATATTGAAAACTGATTTGAACAAATAATGAAAGAAAACTTCCCCAGTCTGGCAAAGGAAATAGACTTCCAGGAAGTTCAGGAAGTTCAGGAAGCTCAGAGAGTCCCAAAGAAATTGGACCCAAGGAAAACACATCAAGACACATCATAATTAAGTTACCCAAGATTAAAGATAAAGAGAGAATCTTCACAGCAGCAAAGAAAAGGAGACAGGTACCTACAAAGGAGTTCCCATCAGGCTAACAGCTGATTTCTCAAAAGAAACCTTACAGGCAAGAAGGGGCTGGAAAGAAGTAGTCCAAGTCATGAAAGGCAAGGACCTACATCCAAGATTACTCTCTATCCAGCAAAGCTATCATTTAGAATGGAAGGGCAGATGAAGTGCTTCCCAGATAAGATCAAGTTAAAGAAGTTCATCATCACCAAGCCCTTATTACATGAAATGTTAAAGGCACTTGCCTAAGAAAATAGAGATGATCATAACTATGAACAGCAGAATGACGACAAACTCACAACTATCAACAACTGAACCTAAAATCCCTAAAAACAAAAACAACAACTAAGTAAAATACTAGAACAGGAACAAAACCATAGAAATAAAGATCACATGGAGGGTTTACTGTGGGGTGGGGGAGGGGAGAGTGGAAGGAAGGTACAGGGAATGAGAAGCATAATTAATAGGCATAAAATAGACAGAGGGTGGTTATATAAGAATAGTAAGAAGTAATATTGATCCTATAGACTCCACTAAAAAAACTACTTGACTTAATAAATGAATTTGGCAAAATAGTGGGATACAAAGTCAACATTCAGAAATCAAAAGTATTTTTGTACACCAACAATGAAATATCAGAAACAGAAATCAGGATAAAAAAAGCCCATTTAATATAGCAACAACAACAAAAAAATAAAGTACTTAGGCCCCTGGCTGGTGTAGCTCAGTGGATTGAGCATGGACCTGTGAAGCAAAGGATCGCGGTTCAATTCCGTCAGGGCACATACCTGGGTTGCAGGCCTGTTCCCAGCAGGGGACGAAGGAGAGGCAACCATACATTGATATTTCTCTCCCTCTCTCTTTCTCTTCCCCTCTAAAGATAAATAAATAAATAAAATCTTAAAAAAATAAATAAAGTGCTTAGGAATAACTCTAATCAAGGAGGTAAAAGACCTGTACTCAGAAAACTATACAACACTGAAGAAAAAATTAATGGATACACAAACAAATGAAAGCATGTACCATGCTCATGGGTTGAAAGAATTAATATCATCAAAATGCCCATACTACCCAAAGCAATTTATAGATTCAATGCAATCCCTATAAAATACCAATGCCATATTTCATAGATATAGAACAAACATTTCAAAAATTTATATGGAACCATAAATGACCCTGAGTAGCTGCTGCAATTTTGAGAAAGAAGAACAAAGTAGGAGGAATCACAATACATGATATCAAACTGTATTACAAGGCCACTGTAATCAAAACAGCCTGGTACTGGCATAAGAACAGACGCATGGACCAGTGGAACAGAACAGAGAGCCCAGAAATAAACCCAAATTTCTATGGTCAATTAATATTCAACAGTAGGGGCAGCAACATAAAATGAAGTAAAAATAGCCTCTTCAACAAATGGTGTTGGGAGATCTGGATAGCTACATGTAAAAAAATGAAACTTGACCACCAACCTACACTATGCACAAAAATAAATTTAAGGTGAATAAAAGATTTAAATATAAGTTGTGACACCATAAAAGTCCTAGAGGAAAACATCAGAAGGAAAATCTTAGACATTCCACACAGCAACATCTTCACAGATATGTCCCCTAAAGCAGGAGAAATAAAGGAAAGAATAAACAAATGGGATCTCATCAAATTAAAAAGCTTCTTCATGGCTAAAGAAAACAGCATTAAAATGAAAAGAGAACCAAATGTATGGGAAAACATATTTGCTAATGGTACCTCAGACAAGGGTTTCATCTCCAAAATATGTAAAGAACTCACATGACTCCACACCAGGAAGACAAAAAACCCACTTGAAAAATGGGCAAAGGACTTGAACAGGCACTCCTCCAAGGACATACAGAGGATCCAGAGACACATAAAAAGATGCTCAATATTGCTAGCTATCAGAGAGATGCAAATTAAAACCACAATGAGATACCACTTTACACTGGTCAGAATGGCCATCATAAACAAGCAACAATCAACAAATGTTGGAGAGGTTGTGGGGAAAAGGGGATCCTAGTTCACTGTTGGTGGGATTGCAGACTGGTACAACCACTATGGAAAACAGTATGGAATTTTCTAAGAAAACTAAAAATGAACGTGCCTTTTGACCCAGCAATTCCACAGTTAGGAGTATACCATAAGAACCCTGAAACACCAATCCAAAAGGACCTATTCATTCCAATGTTCATAGCAGCACAATTTACAATAGCCAAGAGTTGGAAGCAACCTAGGTGCCCATCAGTAAATGAATGGATCCAAAAACTATGATACATTTACACAATGGAATTCTATCCAGCAGAAAGAAAGAAGTAGCTACTACCCTTTGCAACATCATGGATGGAACTGGAAAGCATTGTGCTGAGTGAAATAAGCCAGGTGGTGAAAGACAAATACCATATGATCTCACCTTTAACAGGAACCTAAACAACAAAACAAACAAGCAAGCAAAATATAACCAAAGACACTGAAATACAGAACAGGCTGACAGGGACCAGAGGGGAGAGGGGAGAGACTCACAGGGGAAAAGGGGAAGGATTCACAGGAACGAGTATAAAGAACACATGGACAAAAACTAAGGGGGTGGAAATGGGAGCGAGGTGGGGAACACTGGGGGAGGGGGGCTGGGATGGGAGTAAAAGACAGAAAATTGTACTTAAACAATAATTAAATTTAAAAAAAAGAAAAGTGGGCAAAAGACTTCAACAGACACTTCTCCAAGAAGGACATACAGAGGGCTCAGAGACATAGGAAAAGATGCTCAGCCTCACTAGCCATCAGAGATATGCAAATTAAAACCACAGTGAGATACCACCTCACACCAGTCAGAATGGCCATCAGAAACAAATCAACAAGCAAATATTGGATAGGTTGTGGAGAAAAGGTAACTCTAGTGCACTGTTGATGGGAATGCAGACTGGTGCAGCCACTGTGAAAAACACTATGTAATTTCCTAAAAAACCTAAAGATAGGACTGTCTATTGAGCCAGCAATTCCACCGCTGGGATTATACCCCAAGAACCTTGAAACACCAATCTGAAAGAATCTATGCACCCCTATGTTCATAGCAGCACAATTTACAGTACCCGAGTGCTGGAAGCAACCTAAGTGCCCATCAGTAAATGAGTGGATCAAAAAACCATGGTATGTTTACACAATGGAATTCTATGCAGCAGAGAGAAAGAAGGAGCTCCTAACCTTTGTGACAGCGTGGATGGAACTGGAGAGCATTATGCTAAGTGAAATAAGCCAGGTGATGAGGGACAAATACCATATGATCTCACCTATCAGTTGAATGTAATCAACAAAACAAGCAAAGAAACAAACAAACAAAATATAACTAGGGACATTGAAATAAAGAACAAATTGACATAATCAGAGGGGAGGGGTAAGGGTAGAAAGAAGGGAAAAGGGTCATCAAGAAACATGTATAAAGGGCCCATGGACAAAGCCAAAGTGGAGAAGGATTATGCTTAGGAGATGTGGGTGGGTGGGCCAAGAGGAAATGGTGGCAGGAAAATGGAGACAACTGTACTTGAACAACAATAAAAAACATAAAAAAATATGTTTATGACAGACTGATCACATGGCATGTATAGACATTTTCTTTTCTTAAATATATTTTATTGATTATGATATTATAATTGTCCCATTTTTTCTCCCCTTTATCTTCCTCCTCCCTGTACCACCCATCCCACTCTCCAGTATTCCCCCCAACCCTGCTTAGTTCATGTCCATGGGTTGTAGATATAAGTTCTTTGGCTTTTCCATTTCCTATAGTATCCTTAACCTCCACCTGTCTATTTTGTGCCTGCCTATTTTGCTTATTTTATTTTTCCCAATTTTTTATTTAATTATTTTTCTTTTTAAAAATATTTTATTTGTTTATTTTTAGAGGGAAAGGGAAGGAGAGAAGGAGAGAAATATCAATGTATGGTTGCCTCTTGTGAGTCCCCTGCTGGGAACTCGCTTGCAACCCAGGCATGTGCCCTGACTGGGAATCGAACCGCGATCGTGTGGTTCGCAGGCCCACGCTCAATCCACTGAGCTACACCAGCCAGGGCTATTTAATTATTTTTCAAGTACAGTTTTCTGTCTATTACTCCCATCCCATCCCACCCCCGTGCTCCCCCTCCCTCCCATTTCCACCCTTCTCAGTTGTTGTCCCTGAATCCTATTTTATTTTTTTTACTGAAATTAAAAGCAAAGGCCTGCAACCAAGACTACTCTACCCAGCATGGCTCTCAATTAAAATATTAGGCAAAATAAGGAGCTTCCCAGACAAAAGAAGGCTAAAAGAATATACCTCCTCCTAACCAGCACTGCAAGACATGCTAAAGGGACTGCTTTACGAGAAGGAGAAAAACAGTGGGACACAGAGGAGCACAGGTACAAAGGGAGTAAAAGGTACAGGGAATAAGTACCTATTATGCTTCTCATTCCCTGTACCTTCCTTCCACTCTCCCCTCCCCCACCCCACAGTAAACCCTCCATGTGATCTTTATTTCTATGGTTTTGTTCCTGTTCTAGTATTTTACTTAGTTGTTGTTTTTGTTTTTAGGGATTTTAGGTTCAGTTGTTGATAGTTGTGAGTTTGTCGTCATTCTGCTGTTCATAGTTATGATCATCTCTATTTTCTTAGGCAAGTGCCTTTAACATTTCATGTAATAAGGGCTTGGTGATGATGAACTTCTTTAACTTGATCTTATCTGGGAAGCACTTCATCTGCCCTTCCATTCTAAATGATAGCTTTGCTGGATAGAGAGTAATCTTGGATGTAGGTCCTTGCCTTTCATGACTTGGACTACTTCTTTCCAGCCCCTTCTTGCCTGTAAGGTTTCTTTTGAGAAATCAGCTGTTAGCCTGATGGGAACTCCTTTGTAGGTACCTGTCTCCTTTTCTTTGCTGCTGTGAAGATTCTCTCTTTATCTTTAATCTTGGGTAACTTAATTATGATGTGTCTTGATGTGTTTTCCTTGGGTCCAATTTCTTTGGGACTCTCTGAGCTTCCTGAACTTCCTGAACTTCCTGGAAGTCTATTTCCTTTGCCAGACTGGGGAAGTTTTCTTTCATTATTTGTTCAAATCAGTTTTCAATATCTTGCTCTTGTTCTCCTTCTGGCACCCCTGATTCAGATGTTACAGCACTTAAAGTTGCCCCAGAGGTTCCTAAGACTCTCCTCATTTTTTTGCATTCTTGTTCTTTCATTCTGTTTGGGTTGGATACTTATGTCTTCCTTTTGTTTGAAATCGTTGATTTGAGTCCTGATTTCCTCCCCTTCACTGTTGGTTCCCTGTATATTTTGTTTTATTTGACTTTGTGCAGCCTTCATTTCTTCCCTCGTTTTGTTACTGACCCCAATCATTTCTATGAGCATCCTGATTATCAGTGTTTTGAAGTCTGCATTAGACAGGTTGTCTATCTCCTCGTCACTTAGGTCTTTTTCTGGAGTTTTATCTGTTCTTTCATTTGGGCTATATTTCTTTGTGTCAGTGCACCTAGTGCATGGTAAGGGATGGAGCCTTAGGTATTCGCCAGGGTGGGGTAATCTCTTTGCTGTGCTGTGGAGCTCTCTGTGGGGGAGGGGACAGAGAGGGAACAATGCCACTCTTCTCCCACTTTTCATCACTTTCCCTGTGTCCCACAAACAGATTTTGCCCTTCAAGGTGCTGATTCACATGTGAGTGTGTTTCTGTACATTCTAGGACACTTTGGGCCTCTCCAGTGAACTCTCCTGGGAGGCTGACAGTTTCTGCTGCTACTGAAATCCCTACAGTTTTTTTTTATAACCAGGGATTTTGGGTATTTTCCAAAACTGAAACCCTGGGTTTCTTGGTCTGTCTTGCTTGTCCATTATTCTTCTAGGTTTATCTGTGCATGAATGTCGTATCGCCTGTGCAATTCACCACCTTGTCTTTCTGTGCATTCTCTTCACCATGATTGCCTGTGTCAGTCCCTGCTTCCAGACTGGATGAATGCTTTTTTAATTCCTTGGTTTTTGGATGTCCATACAAATTATTTTCTGGCAGTTCTTGGTGTTCTTTGTTTTTAAACTGGTTGTTATCTTTCTTTTGGTTGTGCAAAGAAGTGAAGCATTTGTGCCTATGCCTCCACCTTGGCTGAAACCCTGTATAGATATTTTCTGTTTGAAGACACTATTTCAAATAGAAAATATAGTGTAAATCAAGGCAAAAGTTTCAACACACACAAGTCTGTAATGCAAAGTGACAGCTTGTTTTTCTATCTCATTATGTGTTGGTCAGGGAAGTCTTTTCATGCTTAAGGCAGCTGAAAATTTGTATCATCCTTGCTTTAAAGCTTCTGTCTTATCTCTAACTGCTGTGACAGTGCCCACATTAAAATGCATACAAACTCCCTGTTGGGGTGAGGGTTCAGCTGGGAAAGCAAAGAAGGATATGACCTTGATGAAACATGAAAATGCATTCCAATAGAATACTGTCTACTTTCTCCTTCATGCCAAGTTCCTGAGCCAGTGGAGAGAGCTGCAACTGCCACAGGGCAGCTGAGGACTCAATTTGAACACTGCATTGGGCACTCTGTGTCCTAAAGTTTTATCAGCATCCACAGGCCTACATTTTTTTGTTATGAAACACCTATTTAAAACCACCAAACCCTATATGTTCTTAAGGATTACTCTCATACCCCAAATCCCAGAACTGAGTGAATGGGTCATCAAGACTCTCTTATCACTTCTTTTAAAAAGTGTCATCTCCTGAGCCAGAGTAGTTACTTAGAAGGCCTTTCAAAAATTGTAGACAACCACTTTCTGGTCACTGCCTGCCCTTTAGATTTTAATATTTAAAGCCACTAATATGGCCTTTCATAACATTTTGCTTCAATTAATCACATATGTGGCCTGGAAATCAACCACAGTGGAGAATTTGCCTAGAAAAGGCAGGAATGAGCAAGAAATAGAAACAGAATTTTAAAAGTTGGCTGTTCTAGTTCAATGTGTGGTTGCCTCTCACACGCCCCTCACTGGGGACCTGGCCTGCAATGTAGGCATGTGCCTTAACGGGGAGTCTAACTGGCAATCCTTTGGTTCATAGGCTGGCACTCAATCTACTGAGCCACACCAGCCAGGGTGCGTTTTAGTTCAAATTCATGATAAATCACACTTTGGCCAAGTAAATACAAATCAGTGAGGAGAGGGATGGAGAAAGGGCTTGTGGAATTTGCACTGAGAATCCAGACTGAGGGACAGATGATCTCAAACTTCAGCTATTGAATTAGACACACTCTCAGTGGCTCTGTGAATTTTTATCCTGCATGTTTCAGTTGTCCTTTCCTTAGCAACCCCACATCAGTGCTTCTAGAGAAAACATTTTCTGTAGAAAATGCAGAGCAGATTTAAGGAATGTTGAGTTAATTGGGGTTTATGTTCAAGATATGTGCACAGAACTCATCCAAAACCAATTTGCTTTCCTTTTCTTTTCTCAGTTGGGGAGGAGAATGTCTTCTTTGCTCTCCTATATAAACCCACCATTCAACCTCTTGCATGGCTGAACCATCTACATGGCTGGAACATGAAATGAAAGGACTAAAGCCCATCAGGCCCTTTGCTTTTATGAGCATCAGGACCATTTCCAGATTTTGTGGCTGCAGTTGGGACCTCCCTAAAGAGGAAGGAAAAGAGAACTTGGCTCCCAAGTCCTGAGGGTGGGCTCTCTTACCTAACCTGGTTTGCTTGCAGAAGGGTTTGTATTTGTGCCAACTGTTATTAATTTCTGCAGTGAAGCCCAGGCCACACATCAGGTATCTCATCTCTGCCTCCTGTCTTCATGTTCCACTTCAGCTGTTCACTGAGACAGGCAAACTGTTCTGTCTCCATAGGGCCTTGGAGCCTGAAAAGTGATTCAAGGCCCAAGTTCCTGTTCATATTCTCAGGTTACTTTGCAGGGTGATTAGGACTAAGAGCAGGTCTGAGCAGTGGCCATCACAGTAGAGACCACAGTGTCTTTCCTGTACAGAAGCTCTCTCCATGTTGGGTCCAACACCATGCACAGAGGAGCCAGGCTATGGGGTTCTCTCTGTGTATGATACAAGAACAGGCTTGCTGAGGATAGGAGTCAAGTGACTTTCCTGTTTTCAGTGCTCTGCTGTTAGGAATATAAGTTCCATCCAGAGGAGTCCTCACTCTGACTGGAGATCCAGGGTAGTCACACAGGCACATCAGAGGCCTCGCCACTGACAGAGCATACACGATGAGAAGTATGAAGGAGACCAGGGGGCATAGCACCTGGGGACAGAGACCTCAGGAGCACAGAGTTGTCAAAGAGTCTTCACTGAAGACTTCCGCTGTACTTTGAGGGCTGGATGGGACAAAATGGCTCAAGATGAGAAGCTGGAGGGAATCAGGCTGGTACATGACAGCAGTGAGATACAGATGTCCTGTTTTACGGATTGTGTGACAGAAGGAGAGAAGGCTGCCTCCCAGGCCAAGGGCTGGGGAAGGAGTCATGACAACACAGTATTTCTTGGGTTCCAAAGTCTGGGGCCAGGTCTGAGTATCTTTGTCTTTCCCAGCTCACAGGGTCCTGTGTGGAGATGCAGCCTGGTATTGGGCATTCATTCTCTCATCATCTCCCATAGTGGAAATTGAATGTGATAGCCTCATTCCAGCCTTGTGGCAGTTTTGGATCTGTGTTTGGTCAATCTCTCACCCTCAAAAGTCCAGGCGGCTGTGGGGCCCTCTCTGCTGCAGCAGGCCCAGGGTTGGGCTGCTTGCTCAGTACAGCTTGGGACCAGCCAGTGCCTGGCAGGAAGTGAATAGCTGGGCCCTCAGAAACCCATAGCTGCTGCAAGTGCTGACGATGCCATCTGTCCAGAGTTCAGGGCTGGAACGTCCAGATTTGAGCAGAGGCAGCTGCCTCTCTGAGAGTCTGGTTCTGGGCTGTGGCCTTAGGAGTCGTCTCTGAGCCTTGACTCTGTTTCCTCAACCCTTACCTAATACTGTAAACGGTTGCATATCCTCGAGTAAATCTCTTCCTGCTGATCTGAGGCTGCGGTGGATTTGTTCTCTGCAGCTGAGATTTTACCTTACCCTTTCTGAGTGGCAGTGTGTGTCTTCAACAATGGAGGACACACACAAGGTCAGACACAGAACACACTGATCCCCTGGGAAAGAGAAGCGGTTTTGTGATAATCGCTTCTGAGTTCATGATGGACCCAGGGCCTCACAATTGTCAGCCAGGATTGCAGCTGCCTAGACAGCCTCTCAGCTGTGTAACCAGGAACTTGTGTGGAACCAGAGAAATAACCCTCCCACTCTAGAGTCTCATGGCTGGTTTGGGCCGACACAATGAAATGCTTCTCAGAAGGCAACGGTGTAGGAGAGTGAGGAAGTTTCTGTTCATCTGATAATTAACCCTATCTTCTGCATCTAAATTAATCACCGAAAAAGTAAAGCTCTCCCACAGTTTCATGATCAAAGCTCAGGCTGGTTTGTCTGGGACTATGGGGAACAGTTGGCTTCTGAACACAGGGCTGGAGGGGTGGGGTGGGGGAACACCTGGCATACTTCCTCTCTGGATCAGCACACACACACACACACACACATACACACAGCTCCTGGCACATGGCCTCACTGATGTGGGAGTGGTGGGTCCCACAAAGATTAACTTCCGGGACTTCCGCCAAGATGGAGGCATAGGTGGAAACACTGTGCCTTCTCCCACAACCAAGTTTGAATAAAACAAAGGTTTGGAGAAACAAAGACACAACCAAAGGACAGAAAATTGAATTATACGGAAGTCCGACTACATCTAACCATTCAACAGGGACGGTAAGAGGGGTGGAGCCAGCAGCGAGCAGGGTCGGGCAGGACGGGGCCACCGACCCAGGCGCACAGGCAGACACAAACCAGTTGGGGTGCGGGGCAGACCGCGGGCGCATATTCGCGCACAGTGAGACAGACCACGCAGGTCCCAGGGGGCGAGGGCTGACGGCGGTGGCACACTCTCCTGCAGTGGAACGAAACGTGTGGGCCCGGTGACGGTGGCAGCTGCTGCACCTGTGGGGGCCGCGGTGGCAGGCGGCAGACGGGGCGCCATTGCTCCTCTTTGACCCCGCCCCCACATACAGCATCACAACCCAGAGACTGAGTTGCCCTGTTCTAGTGAACATTTTAGGGCTCTGATCCTGCTATGGAACAGGCACGAACAACCCGAAAGATGGCACAAGAAGAACTCAAAGTCCCCGAGCCAATAACTCTAAGCCACCGAGAAATTGCCAGCCTCTCAGAAGCACAATTCAGGACACTATTTATCAGGATGCTCACAGAACTGGTTGATTATAGTCACAAATTAGAGGAACAAAGTCACAAATTAGAGGAATATATGAAGGCTAAACTAATTGAAATGAAGGGAGATGCACAGGAAACCAATAGTGATGGAAAGGAAACGGGGACTCAAATCAATGGAATGGACCAGAAGGAAGAACAAAACATCCCACCAGAAAGGAATGAAGAAATGAGAATTCAAAACAATGAGGAGAGGCTTAGGAACCTCCAGGACATCTTGAAATGTTCCAACATCCGAATTATAGGGGTACCAGAAGGGGGAAAGAAACAGCCACGAGTGGAAAACATATTTGAACAAATAATAAAGGAGAACTTCCCCAGTCTGGCAAAGGAAATAGACATCCAGGAAATCCAGGAAGCTCAGAGAGTCCCAAAGAAGTTGGACCCAAGAAGGAACACACCAAGGCACATCATAATTACATTAGCCAAGACTAAAATGAAGGAGAGAATCCTAGAAGCAGCAAGGGATAAGAGGACAGTCACCTACAAAGGAGTACCCATCAGACTGTCAGCGGATTTCTCAAAAGAGACCTTACAGGCAAGAAGGGGCTGGAAAGAAGTATTCCAAGTCATGAAATCCAAAGACCTACAGCCAAGATTGTTTTATCCAGCAAAGCTTTCATTTACAATGGAAGGACAGATAAAGTGCTTCTCAGATAAGGTCAAGTTCAAGGAGTTCATCATTACCAAGCCCTTATTATATGAAATGCTAAAGGGACTTATCTAAGAAAAAGAAGATGAAAAATATGAACAGTGAAAGGACAGCAAACACACAGCTATTAACAACCACACCTAAAACAAAAGCAAACCAAGAGGACAGCTAGATCGGGAGTGGAACCATAGAAATGAAGAACACATGGAGGGTTAGAAACAGGGGGGTGGGAGGGGGAGAAGGGGGGAGAAGGCACAGAAAATAGCATAGATGGTAGGTAGAAAATAGATAGGGGGAGGGCGAGAATAGTGGGGGAAATATAGAATCCAAAGAACTTGAGACACGTGGTTATAAACTAAGGGGGGCAGAATGGTGGGGGAGGGAGGGTGCGGGTGGAAGGGATTGAAGGGGGGAGAAGAACAACTGTAATGGTATAATCAATAAAATATATTTTTAAAAAAAGATTAACTTCCTTCCCCCCTCACCTCCATAGTGCCTTGTTCCCACCTCCCAGACTGTAGAGTTAATTGATCATTGTTGGGAGTCTGTCTCTACTCTTAGGCTAGAAGCTCCCTTGAGTCAGGGACCACCTCTTCCTTCTGGTGTCCCACAAAATAGGAGCTTTGGTAGAAGAAAAATGAGCTGCCACTCAGCTCAGATAGAGGCAGGAACAAGGAGAGGAAGCTGGAGGCAAATTTCATCTTACTTTTAAAAATCTCACCTCTTCCTCATTTTTGTTTGTTTGCTTGCTTTTTAAACAGTACCATTTGATAATGGAAAAATCTAACCTCAGCACCAAACAGTAATCTCTCTATTTAAGGATTTGTGCAGTGACTGCCGCCCTTCTGCTCTGGGTATGATGAGAGGTGCCCTCCACGCCCTTCCTGGGAGGTCGCACTGGCTGGTGATGTCTGTGACGCACACATCCAAAGGTGGGCGACTTCTACAGATGCTCTTTGCTCTGTGAGCTTAGCTCCCAGGTTCCCAATGTGGGCTAAGCATTGCTAAACAAAACAAAACAAAACAAAACAACAACAACAGCAACAGCAACAAAACCCTGGGGAGTTCCGAAGCCTCTGCCAAACTCCAGAGTGGGAGCACCAGTATTTTTAAGACCCAGGGTGATTCTATTGTGCAGTAAAGCTTCAGGCCTCCACCTGATGGCAGAGGCTTTGTAAAAGACACTAGTATGAAATCAGAAGCTGGACCAGGACCCAGGCTCCCTCCTCTAGGTTAACAGCCTGTTGAAAAGGTCAGCTGGCTGTGAAGAAGCCCTACACCTGTCCTCACAGGGGACAAGCAGGTCTGAGTGCACTCTGGTCAGTGTGGAGAGGAGGTCTGAGGACTCACTAGGGGAAAGGAGACCATCGTGAAAACAGACCTCTTTGTGATGGCAAGTGCCGAAGGTCACCACCACAGGCGTCAGAGTGTGGCCCACCTGCCAGTCACTCAAGTTCCTTCTCTGTGCATTGGGATCATCTTACTTGCTGCCAGGAGACCATTGTGCTGCCCAGTATAGTGTAATTCCCATATCTGCCTCTTAGGGGTAATTAAAATAACCCATGGAAGGCAAACTCATGAATTACTTTCAAGTAATGTGCCAGAATGAGGGATTCCAGAGTTAATCATAATGAACAGTTACTGCCCTCCAGAATCTCTTAGATTAGTAGGGAGGAAGGAACATGTGAACAAACAGTAATACAGTGTGGTAATTCCACCAGAAAAATTAGCATGTTTTGTGTTTGAGTAATGGTAAAAGTGAGGGCTAGCTTGCAAAAGCATCCTGAGATGCTGCAGGTGTGTCACACCTGGCCCAGCACCACCTCCATATCCGCCACTCAGCTGTGCATCTACAGCTGAGTGGCAACTCTCACTCAAAAGTTACATCACTTACTGAAGTCTCAGTTAATGTGACCAAGTGGGGTTTGACCCTAGCTCCATCTCCTGTTCTCCTACAACAGCCCTGTGAGAGAGAGAGCAAATGAATCAAGGGTTCATGGAAGGTTCCAGAAAGGAAGTGAGACTGTGTGTGTAAATAGGAGCCACTGGGAGGAGGATGATCTCAGGAAGAAAGGAAGTGATAGGGGGATGTGCTGTTGGCTGTGGAATCCCAGCATCTGGCCCATAGTGGGCACTAGACATGCTATGAAATGATTAGATGGAAAGGACTCCGCTGAGCTTGGAACAGCAAAGACTTGTAAGATATGTAGGCAGCTCTGTGTAGGTGGCACTCAAACTTGAGGTGCCAGGCCCCAGATACAGCTGGAGAGGCAGGTGAGTGTCATATCATCGCTGGCCTGTGTGAGCCTCAGTGAGCTGGCTTTACCCTAGAGGTGACCCACTCCATAAGGGGTTTAAAGGCAAAAGGATGACAGGGCCACATTAGCTGGCTTTATAGTTAGGTCACCCTGATGTCTGGATGGACTTAAGGAAGGCAAAGTGGTGGGCAGGTGACTAGTTAGAAGATGCCTGGGACACTGTGGGTTTGAACTGAGGCAAGGATGGGGGATGAACTAGGGGGAACATGGAATGGGAGTTAAAGAGGGAAGGGGCTTTGTCTCGCTGTCTCCATGTCCCTGGTCAGTGCACAGCTGGTTGCCCCATTTGGAGCGTGGAAGATATTGGGGCACACTTCCACACCACAGGGCTGTAATCATGCATGTGACTGGAGGGTGGTGTGTCCACAGCAGTGCTCCGCTTATTTAAAAATTTGACCTGCAATTCTACTCCTTCGTACACCTAAGAGGAAACATACAAAAACTTGTAAACAAATGTTCATGATGGCATTATTCATAATAGATAAAAGCATAAACACCCAAATGTCCATGGGATAGTGGGTATGGGTCATTATACATTTGTCAAAACCCACAGAATATACACTGCCGAGAGGAATCCTAATTTAAACTACGGACTTCAGTGAATAATAAGCTGTCAATATTGGCTGATCAATGATAACAGAGTCACCTCCCTAATGCAAGTATCAAGGGGAAACACGCAAGAGGGGAGTGACATAGAAGGCTCTCTGCATTTTCTGCTCAATTTCTCAGTAAACCTGAAAGTGCTCTAACAGAGTCTATTAATTTAAAAAGCCCAAAAACCCTCTGACAAGATGCAGCCACTTAATATTTTTAGATTAGAAACAAAAAGCTAGGTAGAGTGGATCCTTTGTGTAAACAAGGATCATGACAAGAGAGCCCTGACACACACTGTTTGGGTGAAGCCTGCCTCTGTGGGCGTGGTGCTGGGTGGCGAGGGCTTCCACACAGGACACTGGGTTCAGCTGTGTTTCCCGGGTGTGTACAGATATCAGCAAATTCCCTTTGGGTGTTTGTCCAGGTGAAATTGGCAGTGGAGGTAGTATGACTTTAAAGGCGCAAGTCCTGCCCCTACCTAAAACTTGCCAAACTGGGGCTGGATCTCAGAAACCTGCATTTTTAACCAGACCTCACAGGTCAGCATTACACACAGAAAGTGTGAGAATCAGTATGGTGTCATTCCCAACATGAAGCCCAGTGTGTATCTGGTTGGTGTTCAGTACAGAAGTGAATTTATGGGAGAGGCCACTGGAGAGGATTATTAAAGTGACAGGTAATATGAGATACTTTCATAATCTAAAACCACCTTTGGTTTATGCAAGTGTGGGAGTACAAAGGTTTATCCAAGTGTGGCTTATTAATAGCCACAAGAATGCACACAGAATGATTTAAAATTTTACAATCTGGCTAAATCTATTCAGGGAAAGATTTAGAAGAATCTGTTCCTCTAAATAGATTCCCTGAAGAATCTATTCAGGGAAAGAAGCTGCTCAGGACTGGACCAGCTTCCCAGAAGCCACTTACTATAGAGCGTATGGCCCTGGCTGATCTCCCTTCAGAACAAGACATTTAGACTTCAGTTACGGACCTGAAGTTGCTCCAAGCCATGCTATATTTGGGAGTGCAGGAATAATATGCTGTCTGTAAGGCTCTCAAAGTTTCTAGGGTTAATCACTGTGATGAAATATTCATGAGAATAATGTGGGCTCGACAACAAAGAGCTCAAAGAAAAATCTAACAAAGGACTGTTAACCACAACTCATAAATTATAACTTATTTCAGGTGTGTTTGTTTGCATACTTACTCAACAAATGTTTGTTGAGCATCTACTGTGCCCTGGGCACTGGGGATGAACCTGGAAATAACAAGATGAGAAAGGTCTCTAGACCTTATACAAGGGAGAGAGAAAAAAAAAACATAATGAATTAGATACTTTTGGATAGTGGTAAGTGCTCGGAAGAAAATAAAACAAGAATCCAGGGTAGCAACTAGAAGTGCTGTTTAGATAATAAGGTAGTCAGAGCAGGCCTCTTGGGAAGGGTTACATCTGAACTGAGATCTGAGTGATACAAAAAGCCAACCCTCTCAAGACAAGGAGCAGGGAGTGGAAAGGCCCTGGGGCATATTCTAGGAGAGGAAAGAAGGTCGGTGTGACTAGAACGTGGTCAGGAAGGAAGAAAGAAGTCTGAAAGGAGTGTGGGAATTAAGGAGTTAAGATTGTGTTCTAGGTGCATTGGGAAGCTGTTAGAGATTTTAGGTGGGGGGTAATATTCAGGTTTAATTTTTACAAGAACATTCTGCTAATACTTCTGTTAGGTAGTAGGGTCACAAGTATAATTTTATTGAGCTTCACAAGTAAAATATAATGTATATAATATTGATAATATGAGTATTTTATAACTTAAAAAACTTGGTCTTCCCTAAAGAAAATAGTTTGTAGACAGGTAAGGGAAACATCAGGAGGTAGGCAGAGGAATTGGTCAGAGAAATTACAGAGGGCTTGGATTCACACTACAGCAACAGAGGTGGTGTGAGAAACAGATTGCCCAGGGCTTGAGGTGACATGACAGGACTGACTGAGGGCCTGGATGAGGAGGAATGATGGAAAAAATGAGAAGAACCAAGGACGACTTGGGTTTTTGGCTTGAGCAACTGAATGGATGGAGAAGGTATTTTCTCAGAGGAGTAAAACTGAGGGGCAAAATTAGGGAACATATTTGGGGAAGAAATTAAGACTTTTGTTTTGCACCTGTTATATTTGAAATGCTTAATATTCTTTCAAAAGGCAACGTGAAGTATAACCTAAATATAGAAGTCTGTTACACAGTGTTGGCTAGAGACATAAATATGAAAGTAATTACAATACTTAGAGTAAGTGCATAGATTTAGAATCTCTGTGTTTCACTGGTGAGTTTGGTCTGTTTAGATTTATTACCATTGCTGATACATTTGGATTTATTTGTACCTTCCCATCTCTTTTTACTATGTCTCTTCTTTGCTCCTTTGTTCTCCCTTTTTTATTTTTTAGGATTTATTTTATTCCCTCTTTATTTCCTTTTACTGGTTTGAAAATCATTTATTTTATGCTTTTCAATGATTATCTTTAAATTTTGGGGTGACTTTAAAGTTGAGGTAACACAAACTTAAGTTAGCCATTTTAACAATTTTAAAGTGAACAGTTCAATGCCATTAGGTGCATTCACATTATTGTGCAACTATCACCTCTACTAGCTCCAGAACTTCTTTATCATCTGAAACAGAAACTCTATAGCCACTACACAATACTTTCTGAGTAATTTCTTTTGGTTTATCTTCCAGTTCAGTAATTACCTCTTCATCTGTACCTAATTCATTATGTAATTCATTTGAGAGGTTTTCATTTTAATGACAATGGTTTTAATTTCTAGAAGTTCTATTTGAGTCTTTTTAAAGTCGTCCTTTTCATTGACGAAGAAAGCTTGCTTATTTGTTTCACTTTCAGTTATTTTTATCCTTTGTCATTTAAAACACTCTTATTTTGAGGTCTTTCAGACTCCCAGGCCAAGAAAGCTTTTTCATCATCTTCCTTTGTATATTTTTCTAGTTAACCTTTTCACTGAGGATATAGTCCTTTGAATATTCTCAGGTTTGACCACATATAATTTTAACATCCTGTCTTATTTGGACCCACTGCCTCTTAGCCTGTCTCCCTATGAATATTAAAACACAAGTGAATAGATTATGGAGAAAGTTTACTTACCTGCCAGCAATGAGAGTATATATAATGCAGTCCTAGGGAGAGCTGAGGACAAAGCCGGGGACACTCCAGCAATTATAAGTCAGATCCAGAAAGGAAAGAAAGCAGAGGCCAAAAAGAGTGGTAAGTAGGGAAAAATGAAAACCAGGAGGATGTGATGTCACAGAAACAAAGAGGAAAGAGTGTGTCATGACAGAGAGCAGTGAACAATATCAAATAATACCAAAAGGACAAATAAAATGAGAACAGAGAAATCACAACTGGATATGGCAACAGTGGGAGGGGAGAAGTGAGGGCAGTGATTACAAACAGTTCTTCTGAGACTATCTGTGAAGGAAACAGAGAGATGAGGTAGAAGAGATAGAGGACTGGAATCAAGGGGAGTTTAAAAATAAAGGAGGACTATATACTGGACCGTATTAGGAATGTCCCTGAGGAGACAGAATCAATGCAGAAGAGAGAGGGGGGGTATGTTTATTGCAAGCAAAAGGCCCATGAGGATGTTGGAGGAATGGATTCTCTGCCTAGAGCCAGGACATGGCACCGACCATGACAGAAAGAATGAAAGTAAGGGCAGACATCAGAGGATCAACAGATTGGAGGTGGGGCGACAGGGAATCTAGTCAATGACTGAGAATAAGGGTTGTGTTGGAGATCGTGGAAGTGTGAGGAAAGACCAGGTAGGAGATGGTCATTTGTAGAGGGGGTCAGGTTAGTGACCCTCAGTGACTCTCAGTATGACATTAAAATGTTCTTTGCTTCCACCAGAATACCAGGTCTCAAAGGAGAGATACACTGGTTTTCCTGAGGAGCATACGCCATGGATGCTGCAGAGCCTGGTGTAGCCCAGATGTCAGCTCCTCACTGGTGCAGCCAGATGGTATGGGCTGGCTGTGCAGGAACCAAGGCCAGGGCTTCCCTCTGCTGGGAGTGCAGGCCATTGACTGTTCCTTCTCAGGCCCTTTGGCTTCTGGGGAAAGGTACACAATGATGTGACTTTCTGGAACCCCACCCCTTTGACCATGTCCAACACCCCACTTCTGACCAAGAGTAAGTCCAAGAGACATAATGGTAAGATCATTTACTTTTTTCAAACTAAAACCAAAAACTTTATTTAAAAAGATGTCACTTGAGCCTTGGCTGATGTAGCTCAGTTGGTTGAGTATCATCCCGCAAAATGAAAGATTGTGGGTTCAATTCACAGCCAGAGCACATGCCTAAGTTCTGAATTTGGTCTTTGGATGAGGCAAACGAGAGGTAACTGATCAATGTTTTCCTCTCTTTCTCCCTCTCTCCTCCTCTCTCTGAAAAAAAAAGATAAAATTTAAATTATAAAAAGATATCACTCCATTACATTAAACAGGGTTTTAAGTGGGTCCATATATAGAATAAAAGCTGTACAAGTTTTGAAAATTAAAAAAACAGCTTTAATGAAATATAGTTCACATACCGTACAATTCACCCATTTAGAATGTAATATTCAATGGTTCTTAGTATAGTCACAAATTTGGGCAACTGTCATCACAACATATTTTAGGACATTTTTATCCCTCCATATAGACACCCAGAAGCCATTAACAGACACTCTCATTCTCCCTGTCCACACCCCTGGCTCCACTGGTCTGCTCTGTCTGTGCAGATGCCTGTTCTAGACATTCCCTACAAATGAAAGCACACACTGGGTGATGTTTGAGGCCTGACTTTTGTCACTGAGTATCATATTTCCAATGGTCACTCATGTTGTAGTGTGGATCAGAACTTCATTTCTTTTAATGGCCAAATAGTATTGTGTTAGGGACCGCTCTGCCTGGTTTCAGGAATTGTAACTACCCCCCATGGCTAAGAATGAGTAAGCAACCTCCGAGCCACAGGAGACAAAAGCTTGTCTCTGGTAGCAAACGCTGCCTCAGTTTCCTCCCTGCCCCCAAAGCATGGTCAGAAGTCCATGACAGGTAAGTCTCCTCACAGTGAGGGGCAACCTAAGCCAGACTTGATCACTTGGGAGGCCATCATGGAAGGACTCCGGAGGCTGCAACAAAGAGTGAGCAATAGACCCTTGCCCCACCCCAGTGGCTATGTAACACAGCCCAAGTGCCCACATCCTCTTGGAGAAGCGCTTCCTGACTCTAATCCACTTAAGCCTGAATACCTGATGGGGAGGGGTGCAGCTCCTTGCCTTGCTAGAGTGGATCCGGGGAAAAATCTGGCATCACCAAGGATTTCTAAAAGTCCTATGAAACCTGCTTTACTAGGAGTGCTTTCATTCATATGTTAAGGGTCCAAGCAAGAAATAAGTATGTCTCCCAAACTTTCTGCAACCCCCTTGCCTGACAGACTCTGACTCAGACTAAGTCCTCAGATTTCTTTGAAATGTTATCTACTGTTTGATCCTTGCCACCCTGTATTCCTGTGTATTACAACCCAATAAAAGCCCTTGGAGGAAGGGGCTCCAGGCCTTTTTCCTCTAAAAAGCTGGCCACCTCTCCTCCTCAAGCAGATCATGTCTTAGTAGTGTTTACTTTCATCCATAGTGGATGGGGGAACTTGCAAGAAAAGTCGCCCCCACAGTATTGTATTATATGGAGAAGCCACATTTTATTTGTCCATTAATCAGTTGATGGTAATTGGGTTGATTATAGAGGTTTTTAGATTCAAAATGCAATTTCTCAAGTCACTGTTCCAGTAGGTAAAAGCACCTAGACACCCTGGTTAAAACCTGGTTCAGGGCTAGTGCTGACAGGCATTGACCATGCCTGCTGCTCCCTGCGACCTCATACCACAGCTGATCAAATGGTGTAACACTCAGTTAAGATTATACACTGATTGAATGGGAGCTTAACTTTTCCTGACATGCTTGTCAATTTGGCTTTAAAACCTACCCTTGAAAGATGACAGTCAAACCTGACAGGCGACAGTCTAGCTCCCATTGGGTCTGGTTCTTTGTGCAACATCTTTGTGCAACATCTTTCTAGTTTGATAAACTGACCTGCCTTGTATGATCAGATAGGGGCATGAAAAATATTGATCTTGGTTACAGGTTATAGCTAGATCTTGGAAGCATCTCAGTACCAGGTGCAGAAGGTAACACTGGTTTGTTTAACAGTAGTTCAGGGCCAGTTTTCCCAACAGACTTAATGAAGTTTATTGGTTTTGCAGAGGTTCCTATGGACCCTCAGGACATTCTCCTGTTTCTGGTTTATCTCCTGTTGTTGGGGCCCAGGCAGAGAAGATCACTGGACAGCAGATGTTGCCTAAAGAGCAGCAGGCAAAAGCCCTGACTTTGCAAACCCTGGGCAGTGTTAAGCCTCAGTCCATTGGAAGAAGAAAAACAGGTGCAATTGTGTTCTCTGGATGGCAAGGCTCTGAGTGCACAGTGTCTCATGTTTTCAAAGCAGGAAAGTATCCACAGCTAATATTTGGATGGGCCCACAGCAGCATCTCTCTCCCTGAAGCCTGGGCCTGCCCATCAGAGATAAAGGGCCCTTGCTGTGAACCTGCCGAGAGAAAGGCAGGGCCAGACTATTCTATGCTCTTCTTGTTATTAGCAGACTTGATGAAATTCAAAGGAAGCATTTCTGGAAGAAAGTGGAGTATGGTGTCTGGGCCTAGGTTGTGTTGTAATACACACTTGCTCTAGAAACCCCCTGTCACCTGGCCTCCACTTACATTTATTCCATTTCTCCACCCAGGACTGCTGACTCTTCCATGCTCTGCCAAGGATAACACTGGCCAGGGGAAATGAAGTGTTTGCTGACCCGCAAACCTGAGCCTCATGGAGCTTTCCCTAGTAGAGAAGGTGGGGGGGACAAAAAGAAAGCACTGCCTGTGGTAGCCTCCTTGCAAGTTTTGTCTACAGCCTCCAGCCTAGGACAGTAAGCACTTATGAACTGGGCTAAGCACTGGGCACCTCTCAGAGGACTCCTCCACAGTGGTGGGGTGAGAACACATGGAAACACGACTGGGATCCAAAGTGTGTGTCTCGGTGGAAACACAATGGACAGAGATAGACCTGAGCAGGGCATTCTGACCTGGGTGCTGGAAAGTGAGAGAAGCACCAAAGTGATAACCCTGTGGGACGAGAATCACTGTATAGACAACACCTGGGCAAACAAGAGGACTGGGGGTGAGGGCAGCATTCCAAGCTGAGGAACTAGGACAGGCAAGTACACCGGTGGGCACTGGGTGACGTGTGTGAGTGTATGTATGTGGGGGTGTGAGTGAGCATACTTAACGATGGATTTGTGATCACACAGTGACTTGGTGATTTGATTTGCAAAGTCCGTGGACATTTTAACACTTCCACTGTGGACATTCATCAAATTTTAATTAAAATTATTTTTTAATTGTAGATCTTCTTACTATATTGTAAATGTCATGTCTATCTTGGTTAACTTTAAGAAGACTAAGTGGAAAGCCATATTCCATGTTCCTAAATGAAAAAATCTAACTTCGCAAGATGTAAATACCCCAAATTAACCTATACGTATTTTTAAAGATCTTGTTTATTTATTTTTTTAGAGAGAGGGAAAGGGAGGGAAAACCTGAGGGAGAGAAACACCAATGTGTGGTTGGCTCTCACGCTCCCCCTACTGGGGACCTGGCCAACAACTGAGGCATGTGCCCTAGACCAGGAATTGAATCGACGACCTTCTGATTCTCAGGCTGGCACCCGATCCCCTGAGCCACACCAGTCAGGGCTAACCTATACATTTTTAATGTGATCCCAATCAAATTCCCATTGCAATGCTTGTGTGTAACATGATTCTAGATGGAAATGCCACCTATACAAGTGAACATAAGGATATTCAAGCAAAGTTTTAAGTGAAGAATAATATTCCCGTCATATTATAAAACTGTAATAACAAAACATA
Source organism: Sturnira hondurensis (assembly GCF_014824575.4). Classification (NCBI taxonomy): domain Eukaryota; kingdom Metazoa; phylum Chordata; class Mammalia; order Chiroptera; family Phyllostomidae; genus Sturnira; species Sturnira hondurensis. The sequence goes on from NW_028095541.1 coordinate 6,852,203, forward strand.
TAGTGGCCATGTTGAAGTATCTAGATCAAGAGACCAGAGCAGGAAACCTAGCAACAAAATTTGGGGTTTATGATAATTCCATTATTTTAATGGCTTAGACCAGTGGTTTTCAACTGGTATACCGCAAGAATTTCTAAAACACTTAGTACCTAAATATTTAGTCAGGGGTACTGACCTTTTTTCCCTTAGACTGTAAAATAAAAAAATGACAACAGCCCTGGCAAGGTGGTTCACTTGGTTGCAGCATTGTCCCACGTACCAAAAGTTTGCGGGTTCAATTCCCAGTCAGGGCACATATCTAGGTTTTGGATTTGATCCCTGGTTGGGGCATGTATGAGAGGAAACCAATGGATGTTTCTCTCTCACACAGATGTTTCTCTCTCTCTCTCTCTCATCAATGAATATACCCTCAGGTGAGAATTTACCAAAAAAATGACAACAGGCAATATAATAGCCGTCTGATGTGAATTGATCAAAATTGTACCTATTGTTTTGTGAGATTGGCAAAAAATATGTAATATATTTTTGGTGTGTCATAGAATTTTAGTAATTAGCTTACGTGTGCCATGAGATGAAAAAGGTTGAAAATCTCTGGATTACACAGTTAATGGTATCAGAATAACTGACTTGTCATTTGGAAGACAATTCTCAGTGCACACACCGAATCCATCTGTGTGTTCATCCACAAGCCCAGTGGTCTTTCACAGCCAGTGGACATGGGTGTGCAAGAGAGAGTGAAGTGTGTCTTCTGGGTGTGGCCCACCACCTGTCCATTTCATATGCTGAGGAATCTTTGTCTTGTCAAAGGAAGTCCTTGTCTACATGGGAATTGTTATTCAGGTGTCTTTTTTGAGCACAGAGGGTCTAGTTGCTAAATGTCCACCCTATAGTGGCTGTATCAGCATCAGGCTGGTCCTTCTCCCAGGTGAGAAAACTGTCAACCAAGCACCAGTTGCAAGTGAAAAGTAACTAACAATGAATCCACTGGTGGGATTTTTGGCAGACTTTGAAATGGAGGATTGCCAAGAATTTTATTCAGTACTTCAATAATACAATTTTAAACAAATTCCATTACGATCATTGAGTGCCTAGCAAGGAGAAAGAAAAAGACAGGAAGACCTTTTTAAAAGAAGCTGGTGAAAAAGTTCTGGAGATAGTAGGTGGTGATGGTTGCACAATGATTTGAATGTACTTAGTACCATTGAACTGCACGCTTAAAATGGGAAGATTTATGTTATGTAACTGTTAGTACATTGAGGGGGAAAAAAGGAATCAGGAGTAGAGAAAACACAGGAGGCAAGCACAGGTTTTAGGGAGGGGCCCATTCCTCTCTGCCAAGACTCCCCCACCCCCTATGACTCCCTAGATTGTCCAGGGCTCCTGGTCCCCAGTCACAGTGTCCCTGATGCTGGTCTGGCCCAGGGAATGGCACTTTCCAGTCTTCTTCATGTGCCTGGAACTCAGTTTAGTCAACACTGTTTTCTTCTCTCTCTCCTAGGCTGCTACCTCTAAGGACTTATCTGGGTCTCTGAAAGAGCATTCTTAGACATGGGACATATCACCTAAGCAATCATTGGACTAACCTCATGGAGCCACCAGGTGTCCTTCTGCTCTCTGTTGCACTTGCCTCTCCTGTCCCCACTGCCTGGGTACCTCCGACCTGTTCCTGTTCCCTGGCCTAGCTTAGACCCCTGTGTCCTGCCACCCATCACAGAGCATATCACGGGCACGAGAGTGCCCAAGTTGTGACTCTCTCCCCTTAACCGTGAAGCTCTGTGACAAGAGACCAAATTGCACTGCCTGCAGTACCTTTCCCACGGCCAATGCCCCACATAGGGACGCCCAGGCTCTTGCTCAGAGAGTAAGTGAAGACCGAGCCCCTCCATTGTCCTGCCTCTGAGGCAGAGCCCTTAAGTAGTATGCACAGTCACAGGTCAGCAGTGATGAACACACATCTGTTGACACACTGATGTACACTGGAAAACAGTATGACTGTGCTGAGCTCTTTTGTTGAATTTTTGTCAAAAGTCCTGTTGTTGCCTGTGATAGATTCAGAAGGTGGAATCACTGAGTCAAAGGTTGGAGGCTGTGATGGCTCTGGATGCACGCATCACACTGCTTTCCAGAAAACACCCACGGCGTTTCCAGGGTGCACCTCTCCACCACTCAGCCAATCCCCACCACTGAGCCGTGGAAGCACCTGTCCACAGTACCCTGGCAGGCGTGTTGCTCATTATAGCTTTTCTAAACAAAGATTATTGTGCCTGTTTGCCTATTGGGCTGCATTTCTTACTGTTACAAGGTCAGTTTTACTGAGAACCCTCTCAGTGTAAAGCACATCAAATCAGGACTTAAGGACTCTGAGCCCCAGTTGCTTTGTGTTCAAAAGGGGTTAAGACACCAGGACACCTGCAGCTACAAACTTGGTCACTTGGCAGGTGGAGTTAGTGGAAACCCACAGAACCTCCATACAGGAGGGTCCTCACTTCCACCTGGTCCAAGCACCCCTTTTACAGATGAGGAAACAACATCAAGAGATGAAGTGGCTGTGAGCCAGGGCAGCAGCTTCTTTCCATCCATCCTCACAGAGCTTGGCCTTACCCCCAGAGCCACAGTGGCTGGGAGCTTAGACGGGGGTTTGAGGTCCTATGCTCACCCCTCACACTCTTGTGGATGTACCTCTCTGGACAGATGACCCTGGTCCCTTTGGCAAGACAAACAGGTTTACACCAGAAGAGCAACCTGACTCTTCAGAACTAGGCTTTGCTGCTCAAGCGGCTGCTGCACCTTAGGGCTCATCCTGTCTTCCTGCTCCTGGTTACAAAATGCCCTTGTTTCCTCTGATGACAACTCAGTGGGGTGGTTAAGCAACTGGAGTAGTTTCTTGCGCACTCCTAGTCTACATGAGTCACTTCCTGGTTAGCATCCTGGTTTACGTTTACGGTAATTTATTTAAAACAATATCTTCTTTGCCAGTTTTCCCTCTGCCCTCCCACCTAGTTTCTTGGCAAGTTCCAAGCTCTGGAAGCTTCAGTCTGAGATCGCTTTGGATCGAACTACTAAACAAGAACAACATACAACCAATCGTGAGCACTCCAAGTGTTTGTAACTTTGGGACATTTGGGTGGGTGACATTCAAAAGTTATTATTGTGTGATTTCATTTTCTTTTTTTAATGGAAGAAGAAACAAGCACTTTTTGGCTCCCCATGCTTCATGGCCATTGTAACAGGTACTTCAGATAATTCTGTTCTTTCTTTAATGAATCTCCTCATTTTTCCCCATTTACTCAGGGGACCAAGTCATGTGCTAATAAATAGTAAAACCGAGATTGAAACCCAGCTCCCACTCCAGGCCTGTGTTTTTCCTGCTGTGTGACACTGGGGCTTCCAGGAATGTTATCTGCACATTCTGAAGTGTGATTCCGCTCCAAGGGACAAATCCCTCCCAGGACCATAGCATTGGCTTGATATTGAGTGCGGCTAATGAGTATTTACCAACATCCTTAGCAGATGGTCCACTTAGTCAGGGGCCCCCAACCTTTTGGGGACCAGGGACTGGTTTCATGGAAGAGAGTTTTTCCACGGGCGGGGGAGGGGTAAATGATTCGGGATGAGTCAAGCGCATTACATTCAAGCTCACTTGCTGCTGGGAGGCCTGGTTCTTAACAGGCCCAGAGCGCTATTGGTTTGGTCCTCGGGCTGGAGGTTGGGATCCCTGCTCTAAGTTGTGGCCTAAAGGAACGAGAGTAGAGAGAGCTAGGAAGCTGTGGGTTTGATTCGCCTAAACCCCTGAGCAGAAACAGATGTCAAAGGAGTGAGAATCTTGAGGGTGAGAGGGATAACCATGGGTTTTCATGAGGCAACAGCAAGCTCATCCCTGAGGCCAGGCTGAGGGGTCCACGGAGAACGACAAGAATGAATGCGGTGAGGTGCTGAGGAGGGCTTGTGTCCTGGTGAAAGCTAGAACTCACTCTCACTAGGAAGGAAAGCATGAGTGAGTGACATGACCTACAGATGACTGAAGGGAGACAATTCTACTTTTTATGCCTCAAATCCCCTCTCCATAAATCAAAAGAGACAATACTGCCTTGAATGTGCACTGCCTTCTCTTCTAGAGATGTGGGGAGAACTTGCAGAGACCTTTCTTAACCATGAACCTGGTTGTATCCCAATGTAGTTCTTTAATTCTTTATTTCTTACATCTCAGAACCTTAGGAAAAGAAGCTTCTAACATTAAATGCATAAATGACAAAGAGCTGAGTTCATTCTAAAATTCAGTTTCTGCCACATCCTGGCACGCTTGTTTGTTGTAGATTCATAAAACTACAAGATGACTGGGTCCAGTGATGACAGATGCCTGTGCTCACGCCTCCCCCTTCATCCAATCCCAAGGTGGTTCCTATAGTCCCAGCTGGCCACACCTCCCTCCGCCTGACCAGAGCCTTAGAATCCTTAACTGCCGCTTCCACCAGTTTCCACCCATGGACTGGAAGTGGCATTGGAATGAAAACCTCTTTGTCATCCTGATCTCGTCCAGCGCTTACCACTTATAGAAGAAGAGAACCCACGTGAAACCAGGGCCTCGCTGCTACTAAGTGGCAGAGCCAGGAACGGATTCAGGCCTCTGACTTCCAGCTCCACATCCACATTCTTTTCAGGCTAACGAGATCCAGCTCTACTGAGTAATTAATTTATTCAACAACTAGTTGTAGAGAACTTACTCCATACCAGGCATTATGCCCAGATAAATGACTCATCCTTGTTGGTCCAACTAGAGGTGAATTTCATAAATCATAGGCTTTTTTTCCCCACTCAGCATGGGCTAGATCAAAATTCAGATAGATAGACAATTTATGACAGCTTATCCCAGGGACTTTAGAAATGTTTCTCAAAAGGAAGTTTACAAAGTTAATATAATTACTGGCTACACCCCACTGCCAGTCATCCTGGTTTTTTTTTTTTTTCTTATGTGCTATAAGAATCTCTATAGAGCCCTGACCAGTATGGCTCAGTGGGTTGAGTGTCATCCTACAAACCTGAAAGGTCACCAGTTCAATTTCCAATCAGTGCACACACCTGGGTTGAGGGCCATGTTCCTGGTTAGGTGCATAAGAGAGGCAACTGATTGATGTTTTACTCCCTCTCTCTCTCTTCCTCCCCCTCTCTCTAATATAAATAAATATAATCTTTAAAAAGAGTTGCTTTAGAGAATAAGGCTATATATAGTTTCAATGGGAAAGCCACTATGGGAGGAACTTAGCACATTGCTCCAAACCTTATATCAATGTTAAGGAGAGAAAAAGATCTAATCATCACAGCTTGCGGTTACATTTAAATTATCAACTAGAAACAAAATGCCAATTGAGGATCAGGTGTATTTTCTTTGCCTGGTTATATATATTTTTAATATATTTTATTGATTATGCTATTACAGTCGTCCTATTTCCCCCCTTCACTCCCCTCCACCCTGCACACCCTTTCCCTCCCACATTCCCCCCTTTTAGTTCATGTCCATGTGTCTTAATTTCTTTAGTTTTTACATTTCCCATACTATTCTTGCCCTCTCCCTGTCTATTTTCTGCCTGCCATCTATGCTACTTATTCTCTGTACCTTTTCCCCCTCTCTCCCTCTCCCACTCCTCTGTTGATAACCCTCCATGTGATCTCCATTTCTGTGGTTCTCTGTTCCTGTTCTAGTTGTTTGCTTAGTTTGTTTTTGTTTTTGTGTTAGGTGTGGTTGTTACTAATTGTGAGTTTGCTGTCATTTTGCTATACATGTTTTTTATCTTCTTTTTCTTAGATAAGTCCCTTTAACATTTCATATAAAAAGGGCTGGGTGATGATGAACTCCTTGAACTTGACCTTATCTGAGAAGCACTTTATCTGCCCTTCCATTCTAAATGAAAGCTTTGCTGGATAGAGCAATCTTGGATGCAGGTCGTTGCCTTTCATGACTTGGAATACTTTTTTCCAGCCCCTTCTTGCCTGTAAGGTCTCTTTTGAGAAATCAGCTGACAGTCTGATGGGAACTCCTTTGTAGGTGACTGTCCCCTTATCTCTTGATGCTTCTAGGATTCTGTCCTTCATTTTCATCTTGGCTAATGTAATTATGATGTGCCTTGGTGTGTTCCTCCTTGGGTCCAACTTCTTTGGGACTCTCTGAGCTTCCCGGATTTCCTGGAAGTCTATTTCCTTTGCCAGAATGGGGAATTTCTCCTTTATTATTTGTTCAAATAAAATTTCCACTTGTGGCTGTTCCTCTTCCCCTTCTGGTACCCCTATAATTCGGATGTTGGAATGTTTAAAGATGTCCTGGAGGTTCCTAAATCTCTCCTCATTTTTTCGAATTCTTGTTTCTTCATTCTATTCTGTTTGGTTGTTTCTTTCTTCCTTCTGGTCCACTCCATTGATTTGAACTCCAGTTTCCTTCCCATCACTATTGGTTCCCTGTACATTTTTCTTTATTTTACTTAGCATAGCCATCATTTTTTCATCTAATTTGCAACCAAAATCAATCAGTTCTGTGAGCATCCTGATCACCAGTGCTTTGAACTGTGCATCTGATAGTTTGGCTCTTTATCGCTTAGTTGTATTTGTTCTGGAGCTTTGATCTGTTCTGTCATTTGGGCCATTTTTTGTCTCACCCGTTACATAGTGAGGGGCGGAGCCTTAGGTATTCACCAGGGTGGGGCCACCCCAGTCACTGTGTTGTAACATTATTTGTGGGGCAGGGGTCTGAGAGGGAACAATGGTGCTTGCTCCACTCTCTGCTGGATTTCAGTTCCTTCCACCCCTTCCCCCAAACAAACTGGGCCCTTCTAGTGCTGATTCCCATGTGATTTGGTTTGTGCATGTTCTAGGACCCTGTGGGTTTCTCCAACGAACTCTCTGTGAGGCTGGGAGTCTCTCCTGGCACCTCGACCTCCATAGGTGTTTTCTATTGGTGTTTTGAGGCTTTATTTCCCCAAGCTGGAGCCCTGGGTTGTGCAATCTGTCTCACTCCCCAGTTTCACCGGGTTTATCTGTGCGTGAATGTAGGACCACCTGGTCCACCAGCCACCGCCTGTGCATTCATGGGCTGCCAGCTGCCACTTTTTTGGCCGTGACCCCTCTCTGACTGACCGCCTGACTCTGCCCCTCCTACCTGGTCTGGGTGAATGTGTCTATTTTAACTCCTTGGTTGTCAGACTTCCATACAGTTCAATTTTCTATCAGTACTGGTTGTTATTTTGTTTCTAAATTTTTGTTGTCCTTATTTTGGTTGGGCGAGGAGGCACGGTGTGTCTACCTATGCCTCCAACTTATCTGGAAGTTGCCTGGTTATATTACAAGGAGAACAGCACTGAACCAAGTAACAGAACATCTGAGTTCTAGTTGTGTTTCTCCCCCAGACAGCTGTGACACCAGGTTCAAGATCCCTGAGGCTCTTTCCTCTTTCATAAAGTAACTCTGTGCCCTGCCTGCCTGTCAATGTCATTATTAGGATGAGTAATAATAATAAAAGCTCCCACTGGTATTGTGACTTACTCTTTGAAACAGTCTTTCGCAACAAAACCCAGAGGTGGGCAGGGCAGTTATAATTACCACCAATTAAAGGAACCCAACACTCAGAGAAATGAAGTAACTCACGTAAGGCCACCCAGCTAGAAAGTGGTAGCTGTGGGAGTGAGTGCCCTGCTGTCTGTGGGACACACTTTTCCTGTATTTCTCTGGTGGGCTATCTGACCTGGGTGCATTGGAACCCACATCATTGCATAGCTCTACAGAGTCTCCAGTGTGTTATTGGGAATGTTGATTCAATACTTTCATGGTTTTCAGTATTTTGTGGCCATTTGTGTAAAGTGAGGCCTAAGTGTTTAGTGTTTCTGCTCAGGAAGCTGTCCTTTTTCTTAGAACAGTACTGAGAAAGGAAGACTTGTGGTGACAATCTTCACTATTACTAAATGAACATGGACAAAATCTTCGTTATAAAATATGGAAATAAAAGAAATAATGGCATTGTTTAATAGAATGCTGTGAGGTAGTGGTGGGTTTTTGTTTGTTTCTTTGTTTCTGGCATTTTTGTTTTAAAATAAAATAAAAAATATAGTGAATCAGGTATCCCTACTACAGTGTAATTATATTGAAAAGGGGCTGGAGAAGGTTTCATACCCAATAGTGAGTAGAGCATCAGACTCAGGCAGCACTTACTTCTAGCAAGGTTGCTCCTTTCCACCATACACTTATAATTAACGCTCCTTTAAAAAAATGATGGAGAAATATCATTTTGGGAAGAGTGTACACTAGCCTGGTAAAGGTATGGTGCTCAGGAGGAAAAGTCTCCCCTTGAAGAGGAGCTCCAGTGGACGGTGGGAGAATGGATAAGACCCAGGACACTCCCTCTGCTTTGTCTCACTGGGAAAGCTCAGGGCGGGTGGGCCGAGCAGGGGAAAGCAATGGGGCGGGGGTCGAAAGGGAATTGGAACAACTGTACTAGAACAACAATAAAAAGAAAAAGAAAGGAAGGAAGCAAGCAAGCAAGCAAGCAAGCAAGCTCAGAGGTGATTAGTGTTCCTTGGGCCGTCCTGATGTGAGGCCTAGAAAACCCATTGCAGGAGGAGGGAACTGAACCAGATCCTTAGCCATGCTGTTAAAAGAATGTGAGAACATCCTAGGCCTGGGTGTTAAGGAAGAGTAATGCCTTTTTGTTTAAAATCCTCCTGACATTCTTAACCAAGGTAGCCGTCTTGCCAGTAGGAGAGGCCTAGCGGGAGACAGAGTATGGTCTAAGCCACAGGTGGCAAACACAAGGCCCTTGGGCTGAATCCGGCCCTCCACCTTGTTTTATATGGCCTGGCACCTGGTTTCTACCCAGAGACAGTGCCAAGCTCCTTGCCCCTAGTTAAGGAGTAGTTACATTTATGCAGTCCTAAAATTATGTTTGGCCCTCTGAAGGCAACCTCGAGGCTGATGTGGCCCCCAGTGAAAATGAGTTTGACACCCCTGGTCTAAGCTGAGGCCAGAGATGTTTGGGGCCCAAGGTCAGGTCAAGAGCACAGCAGGGATTTGGCCCCCTCAAGTTGGTACAATTAGAGCAGATCAGCAACCAAAAGTCCTGGAGCAGAAGCAAGACAGCAGGGACAGGAAGGCATTGCTGCCAGTGGGGCTGGCAGTGTTGTCCCCATCATGCCACTTCTGTAGTCACGCCTGCACTGTCTCAGAGTAGATGAAAAGCAAAAGCATTCACAGCAGTGGTTCTCATCTCTGCCTATAATCAGAGGGACACTGGTTAGAATTGCAGACTTCTGATGTCACCCCCAGAATACAGGCACCCTAGAGAATTCTGCTGCAGATGTTATGGAGACCTCACTCTGGTAAGAGGGAAAAGTCTGGGGACCAGTGGCTGGATATGTCTCCAAACCCAGCTAAGAGTCACATTGACTTTGACACCAACACCTTGAACGTAAAGTCTCTTGCCCTTGGAGAAAGTTGTGAAAAGCGACTTTTGGGAGACATCTGAAACAGTTTTTAAAAATATTTTATTTATTTGCATTTTTAGAGAGATGAAAAGGGAGGGAGACAGAGAGGAAGAGAAACATCAGTGTGTGTTTCCCTCTCATGTGCCCCCTACTGGGGAACTGGCCTGCAACCCAGGCATGTGCCCTGACTGGGAATCGAACCTGCCTTTGGTTCACAGGCCACACTCAATCCACTGAGCCACACCAGCCAGAGAAACAGTTGTCTTATGGAAGAAGAGGTAACACAGGACCTACACTACTTTCTATTTTTTTAAAAAAATTGGAAACTAATTTTGTTTTGCTTTGGGGTGAAATGAAGAGTAGTAATTGGACCTTTTGTTTTCTTAGTCTTGATGGTCCATTTTTGTAAGAAAGTGAATACCAAGCAAAATACAAATGAATGTAGAAAATTCTGCTGAATTCAGCAGTATCTGTGAAAATACATACAATTCTAGAAACGAGAAAGTCCCCAGAGACACACATCAGGGCTGCTTTGCACACTGGGGCCAACACGCCCCAGCCTCAGACACTCTTCCAGTGGAACAGGCCCCACATTACAGGACTTGGTCAGAGCCCACCCTTATCTTGCCCAATCTCTGCTTTCTCGTTTTTTCAAAAAACAGCTTTTTTTGAGATATAATTTACATACCAAAAAATTCACCCATCTAAAGTGTACAATTCAGCAGTTTTGGAATATTTTGTTATTAACTATTAAAACTGTGGTATATATATATATCCTAAAATTTGCTATTTTAACTAGTTTTACATTAACAATTCAGTGAATTGCATTAAATACATTCAGAATGTTGTACAGCCATCCTACTTTCTATTTCTAAAACATTTTCATCACCCCAGCAGAAAGTCAATGACCACAAACCCTACCTCTCTGTTCTCACCTTTCCTACAGCCCCTGCCAACCACCATTGTACTTTCCGTCTCTGCGAATTTGCCTATTCTAGGTAACTCATCCGTGAACTCACACAATATTTGTCTTTTTTTGTCTGGATTATTTCACTTGGCATATTTTTTAAGGCTCATTTCTGTTGTAGCGTGTGTGTGAACTTCACTCCTTATTAAGGTTGAATAATACTCCATCGTTTGTCTGTACCAGTTTGTTCACTGATTCATCTGTAAATGGACGCTCGGGTTGCTTCCACATGTTGGTTATAGTGGATAGTGTGCTGGAAACACTCGTGTCTGAGTACGTGTCAGACACTCGAGTCCCTGTTTTCCGTTCTTATAGGTACAGCCCTAGGAGTGGAATTGCTGGATCATGTGGTAATTCTGTGTTTAACTCTTTGAGGATCTGCCACTGTTTTCCACAGCAGCTGCAGCGTTTCACATTCCCACCAGCTCTTCGAAGGGGCTTCAGTTTCTCCACCTCCTCACAACACTTAGAACTGTTTTAATGGGTATGAAGTGGTATCTCTGTGGCTGTGATTTGCATTTCCCTAATGACTAGTGATGCTGAGCATGTTTTCATATGCTCAGAGCATTTGTATGTATTCTTTGGAGAAATATCTATTCAAGTCCTTTGCCCATTAGTTAATTGGTTTGTTTGTATTTTGTGGTGGAGTCATAGTTCTTTATAGGTTCTGTTTATTAAGCTGTTATCAGATAGAAGATTTCCAAAAGTGTCTCCCATCCAGAAGGCTGTATTTTCACCTTCCTGATAATGTCCTTTAGTGCATTTTAAATTTTCACACATTAGTTAACAGCTCAGTAAATTACCAGTGCTAGCCAATGCACAAATAAAATCACTGAAATTTTGCTCTAAAATCACTAACAAATTTTACAAACTTTTCAATGAATCAGAACTCTTGAAAGAACTGTTTACATTTTTTATAAGCTTTCTGCTTTGGGGATGGGGTTCCCACATCAGAACACAAAGAGCTTTTCTTTCTCGTCCCAAATTCACTTCTCAGCCTTTACTCTACTGAATGCCGGGCCAGCGTTACAGAGCCCCGTGACAAAAGGAGACTTCTTTTTGTGATGTTTTAAAAATAACTTAAGTGAAAAAATGCCTTTTATCTTGTCTTTCTCTTGTATTACTTTTTCCTGCTATTTGTACCTACACTCCACTTCCTACCTTGTTGGTGGCTTCAATTTTCAGGTTTAATCCTTAGTATTAAAGCTAGTGTTTTTTCTTTTTTCCTATTTCTCTGCCCCCACTGGAGTGTCCACTAAAACTTATAAAGGTGATACTACTTAAGAAGATGTATTCTTAGCAGGAGAACTCAGAAGATAAATCAGTTTTAGGTGACTTCTGGCATTTGATTTTAAAAAGTTTTTGAATCACATTAATTGTTTTAATTCACACTGGGGAAAATTCAAGGGAATATAAGCAAATGGAACATATTGTAATAATGTGGTGTACTTACTCTTGGGGAACATCTTTTATATCCTATCCTAAACTCTATCTTAAGGGTTTTCACTGCATGTAAGAGAAAATGGCCAACATCTATATGTTGTAACCTCGGAAAACAAATCTCATTGAATGATCTGCTTTGCAGGGGTCATATAGACAACTGGTCAGAGACGAGCAAGAAACCTGGGGTTCAGACCACCTCACTTTGTAATCAAGACCTGCCCCTGTTCAGTATAGTAACGAGGCCACAAACAGGCCTTCAACAGGTGAGAACAGAAACCTTCTGTTTCTTTTAGCGTCCAAGTGACCTCATGTTGAAGTCATCAGCAGCCTCTGGGATGGGTGAGGGAGGAGTGGGTGGCAGCTAATGTTGGGGTGCTGATGGCCATTTAGGACTTTCTACCTCTTGCGGATGGTGTGAAGGCATGCTGTTTAGCAGGCACTACAAGCTGTCCACCTTCCAACATCCCACTAAGTAACTAATTCACTCCCCTAATTAACATGCGTAATGAGCACAAAGCACTGCTCAGACCTTGGCCTGCATGCTCCTTACTTGTGGGGCAGATTTAAACAGTGATTGCGACAGGCAAAAGCAGAGCAGAAGGAATATGCAACTTCATAAAACTAATATTCTAAAGAGAAGCAAACCTGACAACTCTGAGCCTGACAATCTTCCAATCACCTAATGCTAGCATCACCTTGTCCTGCATTGTTTTTCAACCCTTTCTGACTGTGACCCATGACACGTGCACACTAAAGTATCTAAAACAATAAGTATACAAAATGATACCATGCATTCTATTTCAGCTCTGTTTTATTCTAGTTATGTAGAAAATTCTGGTTGTGACCCCCAAAATTGATTGAAAAGCTATTACTGGGCTGGATGTTGTGTGGGAATCATGAGGCTGCCCTCACCAGGCAACTAACAGGAGAGGTGTCCTCTCCTTGCTTAATTTTTCCGTTTCCATCTAGGCTGTCTTCAGAAAGTCGTCTGACTTCCTAGATTTCTGCATCACTCTGAATGAATGGAGTCCATCCACACAGGCCCAAAAAGAGTTTCCCCACAGGGCAGGCGTGGGCACGGCACAGAGACCTCACCTTCGGAGACCTGCCCTCAGCAGGGAGTTTTGCCTGACCTGGGGTGCTTGGCTGGTGCTGGCTTTCTTATTCTGGTGCTTTAAAAAGTTTTCAATATACTTCATTTTTTAGAGCAGTTTTAGGTTCAAAGCAGAATTAAGCAGTTACAGAGATTCCTCGGATACCTCCTGCCTCTATAAATGATAGTCCTCCCCAGTTATCAGTGTCTACTACCAGAGTGATGAATTGGTTACAACTGATGAACCTACACTGACCCTTCACATCAGTATCATCCAAAGTCCATAATTTACATTAGGGTGTATTCTTGGTTCTGTACATTCTCTGGATTTGGACAAATGTATAATGAACATGTATCACACAGGGCAATTTTACTGCCCTAAAACCCTGTGTGCTGCACCTATTCATCCCTCCCTGCCCCAACCCCTGACAACCACTGATCTTTTATACTGTTTCCATACTTTTGTCTTTTTTTGGATGTGATATGGTTGGAATCATACAGTAAGTAGCCTTTTCAGATTAACTTCATAGCTTATTTGTTTTTGCTGCTGAATAATATTTCATTGTCTGGATGTGCCACAGTTTATCTATCCATTCACTTAGTGAAGGATGTATCAGTTGCTTCCAAGTTTTGGCAACTATGAATAAAGGTGCTATAAACATCTGTATCCAGGTTTTTGTGTGAACATAAATTTTCACCTCCTTTGGGCAAATACCAAGGAGAAAAATTGCTGAATCCTATGGTAAGGCTATGTTCAGTTTTGTAACAAACCGTCAAACTGTCTTCGAAAGTGGCTGCAGCATTTTGCCTTTCCATCTGTAATGAGTGAGAGTTCCTGTTGCCCCACATTCTCCCCAGCACTTAGTGTTGTCAGCATTCCCAATTTTGGCCATTCTGATAGTATGTAGCTGCGTCTCATTGTTTTGATCTGCATTTCCATGATGACTTATGATGAACAGCAACTTTCATGTGTTTATTTACACCTATATCTTCTTGCATGAGGTGTCTGGTAAGGTCTTTGGCTGGTGTGGGGTACAAACCTCCTGTTCCTTAAGAAGAAACTCTGTTTATATACCTTTTCCTTTGTTTTTCAGGCCCCTCCCAATGATGGGTTGCTGTGCTGGGGGTGAGGCTTTTGGCAAGATCATGCCTCTGTTTCACCCACCCACTTAACAGGCCCTTTAGTGCTTTACTGTGGAGCAGCTGTTCAGCTAGTTCTCAGGTTCTTCACAAGGAATTTTTCCATATATAGCTGTGCATTTGTTGTGTTGTGGGAGAAGGTGAGTTCTGGATTTTTTTACATTGTCATCTTGAATTGCCTTCTCTTATTAAATTTTAAGAGTTTTTGTATAATTTGGAGAGCCTTTCTTTATCAGATGTGGTTTTTGCAAATATTTTCTTCCACTCTGGCCTCTCTTTTTATTCTGACAATGTCTTTCACAAAACAGAATTTTTATTTTAATGAAATCCAGGTTGTTAGTTATTTCTTTCATGGATTGTGCCTTTGGTGTTGTATCTAAAAAGACATCATCAAATCCTAGGTCATCTAGATTTTCTCCTATGCCATCTTCTAGGAGTTTTATAGTTTCACATTATACATTTAGGTTTATGGTCCATTTTGAGTTAATTGTTGTGAGGAGTGTAAGGTCAGTGTCTAGATTTATTATTTTGCATGTGGATGCCCAGTTGTTCCAATACCGTTTGTTGCAATGACTGTCATTTCCATGTGGTATTGCCTTTGCCCTTTTGTCAAAGATCAGCTGACTATATTTATGTTGGTCTATTTCTGGACTCTATTCTGTCCACTGATCTATTTGTCTATTATTTTGCAAATATCACACTGTCTTGATTACTATAACTTTATAGTAAGTCTTGGGATGGCATAGCATCAGTCCTCTGACTTTGTTCATTCCGTTGAACACTGTGTTGACTATTTAGGTCTTTTGTCTCTCTATGTAAACTTTAGAACATGTTTGTTGGTGTCCACAAAATAACTTGCTGTGATTTTGACTGGGATTTCATTGATCAAGTTAAGTGGAGCTGACATCTTGACAATATTGAGTTTTTTTCCTATAAACATGGGACTTCTTCTCATTTATTTACATCTTCTTTGATTTCTTTCATTAGTACTTTATAGTTTTTCTGATACATATTTTATAAGATTACCTAAGTATATCATTTTTGAGAGCTAATATATATGGTATTTTTTTCATTTTATTTATTTTTTAGAAGATTTTATTTATTCATTTTTAGAGAGGGAAAGGGAGGGAGAAAGAGAGGGAGAGAAACATCAGTGTGTGGTTGCCTCTCAAGCACCCCCCACTGGGGACCAGGCCTGCAACCCTGGCACGTGCCCAACTGGGAATCAAACCAGTGACCCTTTGATTCACAGTCTGGCACTGAATCCACTGAGTCACACCAGCCAGGGCTATTTCTTCATTTTAAATTCCACTTGTTCATTGCTGACATACAGGAATAAGGTTCTTTTGTATCCTGCAAAATTTAACTTTGAATCCTGCAATCTTGCTACTATTACTTCTAGGAATTTTTTTGCCCATTGGGATTTTCTACATGGATGATGATGTCATTTGCAAACAAAGACAGTTTTATTTCTCCCTTCCCCACCTGCTCATCCATTATTTATTTTTCTTGTCTTATTGCATTAGTTAGGCCTTTCATGTGATGGTGAAAAATAGTGGTGAGAGACCTCACCTTTGCCTTGTTCCTGATGTTAGTGAAAAAGCTTCCAGTTTCTCACTAGTAAGTATGATATTAGGATAAGTTTTTTGTCATTGTTCTTTTTTAAGTTGAGGAAGTTCTCCTCTATTTTTAGCTTGCTGATGGTTTTTGATCACGAATGGGTAATCTATTGATATGATCGTGTGATTTTTCTTTATAGCCTATTGATGCAAGGATATCATCATCTGATACTAAATGTTGAACCAACCTTAAATACCTAGGATAAATCTAACTTGGTTGTGGTGTATTACCTTTTTATGTATTGTTGAATTTCATTTGCTAATATTTGTTGGAGATGTTTGCATTTACATTCATGAGAGATGAATGTAAAAAAAAAAGCCCATAGGGTTTTTTTTGTTCTTTTAGTGTCTATTTGGTTTTGTTATTAATGTAATGATGGCCTCATAGAGTGAGTTAGGAAGTGTGTCCTCTGCTTCTGTGTTTGGGAAGAGATGGTAGGGAATTTGTATAATTTCTGGCTTAAATGTTTGTTAGAATTTATCAGTGAGCTCTCCTGGGCCTCCTGGTGCTTTATTAAATATTGATTCGATTTTGTTAAAAATTCAATTTTGTTTGAGTTCTGGTAGGTTGTGTCTTTTAAAGAATTTGTCCATTTTGTGTAAGTTATCAAATTTATGAGCATAGACTTGTTCATAGTATTCCTTGATTACCCTTTTGATGCCCTTGGGATCTTTAGTGATGTTTCCACTTTTGTATCTAATTATTATTTTACTTTAGTTATTAGTAATTTTTGTATCTGCTCTTATTCTCTTAGTTAGCCTGGCTACAGGCTTATTTATTTATTGATCTTTTCAAAGTACCAGCTTTTTAAAAAATTCTTGTTCAAGTACAGTTTTCTGTCTTATATTCCCAGCCCTGCCCACCCCCAGTGCTCCCCACCTCCCTCCCATCTCTGCCCCCCACCTTAGTTATTATCCATGTGTCCTTTATACTTGTTCATGTGAGTCCTTCCCCCTTTCCCCTGTGATTCTCTCCGCTCTCCCCTCTGGACCCTGTCAGCCTGTTCCATATTTGAGTGTCTTTGGTTATATTTTGCTTGCTTGTTTGTTTTGTTGTTTAGGTTCCTGTTAAAGGTGAGATCATATGGTATTTGTCTTTCACCACCTGGCTTATTTCGCTCAGCATAATGCTTTCCAGTTCCATCCATGCTGTTGCAAAGGGTAGGAGCTCCTTCTTCCTTTCTGCAACATAGAATTCCATTGTGTAAATGTACCATAGTGTTTTGATCCAGTCATTGACCGATGGGCATCTAGGTTGCTTCCAACTCTTGGCTATCGTAAATTGTGCTGCTATGAACATTGGTGTGCATAGGTTCTTTTGGATTGGTGCTTCAGGGTTCTTAGGATATACTCCTAACAGTGGAAAGGCTGGGTCAAAAGGCACGTTTATTTTTATTTTCTTAGAACCAGCTTTTGATTTTGTTGATTTTGTTTTTTGATTTCTTGTTTTCCATTTCATTGATTTCTGCTCTAATTCTTGTTTCTTTTCTTCTGCCTGCTTTGGATTTAATTGCTCTTCTTTCTCTAGTTTCCTGAGGAGGAAGCTTAGGTAATTGATTTTATATACTTCTTTTGTAACATATGCATTCAAAGCTATACATTTTGCTCTAAGCACTACTTTCACAGGATCCCACAGATATTCATAAGTTGTGCCTGTAGGATCTGTAATGACTTCCCATCTTTCATTTCTGTTATTGGTAGTTGCCTAACAGGCTGACACCTCTTCAGCTTCACTGACTATCACGTCACCCACCAGCCACCCACCAGCAATGTCACATCTTTGATCTTGTCATCCCTTCGATCTGTTCCACCTCTGGAATCTTCCTGTTGGCTTCTTCTGACCAGAACTGACTTGACTTCTACCTCTCCCACATGCTACACCCACTGAACCTGCTCTTCCTCCTTGCTAGGAGTTCTTGATTCTTTACCCCTCCCAATTCTTCCAGTATTCTCACCCTTCTTAGAGGTTAATCACCTGCCTCCCTTACCACTTAGAATTAGACACTATAGATTAAAGACACAATGAGTCGATCATAATTGCATTTAAATTACTATGAATTAGCCCTGGCTGGTGTGGCTCAGTGGGTTGAGTGCTGGCCTGCAAGGCAAGGGGTCACTAGTTCAATTCCCTGTCAGGGCATATGGCTAGGGTACACACCAGGTTCCCAGTCAGAGATACATGAGAGGCAACCACACATTGATGTTTCTCTTCCTCTCCTTCTCCCTCCCTTCCCCTCTAAATAAATAAATAAATAAATACTTTAAAAAATAAAAATAAATAAATTACAATGAGTTAAACCTGACTGTGGAAACCAAGTGGTAGTGTTTCTGTTTTTAACAAGTCTCATAATTTCATGTTACCATGAACACTATAAATAAGTAAAAATGAACAGTATAAATGAAAGGACTATTAACTGCTGACACATTATTTATTGAGAAGAATGCAAAAAACTGCAAAGAATGCGAAAATTCACTGTGAAGAACTCTGACCAGAGGTGGTTCAGTGCCTGTTGGTTAGTGAAGGAGTTCTAAAAGTTGGTTGAAGACCATATTCCCATGACAGACCTCCAGAGAACCATCAAAACTAATGGTAGTTTACAGAACATGGCAAAAATTTAAGAAAGCAGGACAGAGAAGATGAGCAACCCAATTAAAAAATGGGCAAAGGACTTGAACAGACACTTCACCAAGGAGGACATACAGAGGATCCAGAGACACATGAAAAGATGCTCGATATCACTAGCTATCAGAGAGATGCAAATCAAAACCACAATGAGATACCACTTAACACCAGTCAGAATGGCTACCATAAACAAAGAAACAAACAACAAGTGTTGGAGAGGTTGTGGGGAAAAGGGGACTCTAGTTCACTGTTGGTGGGATTGCAGACTGGTACAACCACTATGGAAAACAGTATGGAACTTTCTAAGAAAACTAAAAATGAACGTGCCTTTTGACCCAGCCTTTCCACTGTTAGGAGTATATCCTAAGAACCCTGAAGCACCAATCCAAAAGAACCTATGCACACCAATGTTCATAGCAGCACAATTTACGATAGCCAAGAGTTGGAAGCAACCTAGATGCCCATCGGTCAATGACTGGATCAAAACACTATGGTACATTTACACAATGGAATTCTATGTTGCAGAAAGGAAGAAGGAGCTCCTACCCTTTGCAACAGCATGGATGGAACTGGAAAGCATTATGCTGAGTGAAATAAGCCAGGTGGTGAAAGACAAATACCATATGATCTCACCTTTAACAGGAACCTAAACAACAAAACAAACAAGCAAGCAAAATATAACCAAAGACACTCAAATATGGAACAGGCTGACAGGGTCCAGAGGGGAGAGGGGAGAGAATCACAGGGGAAAGGGGGAAGGACTCACATGAACAAGTATAAAGGACATATGGACAATAACTAAGGTGGGGGGCAGAGATGGGAGGGAGGTGGGGAGCACTGGGGGCGAGGAGGGCTAGGAATACAAGAAAGAAAACTGTACTTGAACAAGAGTTAAATAAAAATTAAAAAAAAAAAGCAGGACAGAAGTTGATTCTAACCATGACCAGGATCAAATGCCAAAGAAAATGATCTGATTAAAGAATACCCTAGGGGAAGCACATTTTGAAGAAGGTGGCACATCACAGATAGGTATACACTGTGTTGACTACTTGATCTAAGGCAATGGTGCTCCAACTTTAATTTTTTAAGCTATAAAATTCTTCAAACTGAAACAAAAGCAGAACTCTGACAAAAACTGAAGTCAGTGATCTGGAGTTCATTACCCTGTCCTACTGACTTTGGAGGTGTTTCTTTAGAATCATCAAGACGGGAGATAGTTTGAAAACCATTGGCCTGGGAAATTCACCCTCTCTTCACCCAATGACCATTGGTTACTATCATAACTTGCCATTAACCATGAGAATATTTATTAAAATGTTTGTACTAAACTGCCTGAATATGAGTGTGTAGTTATAATATGTAATAAATAGTGGAATCTGGGTAAACCTTTCTATCTGTGATTTTTTTCTAGGAAACTTTCTTAAATTCTTGGTTTGAAGTTATTATGGGCCATTGCTTTTATTTGTTCCTTAACTCCAGCACCCGGGCACTCAAGGTTAGGAGCTTCAGTGTAATGCTCTTTAGCATCTCTCTTAATTATTTATCTATTCATTCAATATTTAATAACTAATTACTAATTATATCTGCATATGTATGTCTATGATAGGCAATTGGAAAACAAATTTGAATAACATATAATCTCTGTCCCCAAGAAGCTTGGTGTGTAATGGAAATTAAAATAGTTTGAAGTTTGCACCAGATGTTTTGAGAGCTCAGAGACACAACATCTAAATTAGCCTGATGGTAGTGAGCAGAGGCCAAGGGACACTTTCCAGAGAAATGACAGTTGACTGGGTTTTGAAGGAAAAATAGGATAACCCAATTATAATCCAATGAAAACTCAAACTCTGTCCACACCATGCTCCTCTCTCTCTCTCTCACTCTTGGAGAGTGAGTAAAAACTTTCTTCGCTACACGTTCTTCTCTTTGTGAATTCTTTCACAGCCCATGTCACTGACCACCCTAATATTCATTAGTATTTTTACCGGTTTTAATTTTTTTGCTACAGTCACTTGTCAGTTTTCTAAACTATTCATTATATCATTAGTTTACAACATATTACCATGTTAATATTTGCATTTTTTAAAAAAAGATTTTTATATATTTATCTTTAGAGGGGAAGGAAAGGAGAGAGGGAGAAAAATATCAATGTATGGTTGCCTCTTGTGCATCCCCTGCTGGGAACTGGGCTGCAACCCAGGTATGTGCCCTGAGTGGGAATCGAACCTCAGTCCTTTGGTTCGTAGGCCCACGCTCAATCAACTGAGCTACACCAGCCAGGGCTATTTGCATTCCTTTTTAATTTGTCTCACAACAGTGATATATTAGAAAGTTTGACTTCCATTTAAAAATAAGACTGATAAAGTTTTATCTTTTTAAACCTTATATCATTTTGAAAAATAATATTATAAAATATAGGTTTTTAAAGGAATAACTAAATACTTCACATTTTCTAGAATCGTTATAAAGTTAGCTATCAGTAACTTTCAAATGTAGTCTCTTAGCTGAATATTTTTAATAAACCATAGTACAGTTATAACAATTAATTGATTTATTTTCTTTTAAGATTTAATTAATTAATTGATTTTTTTTAGATTTAATTTATTTACTTTTAGAGAAAGGGGAAGGGAAGAAGAGAGGAAGAGAAACATCCATGTGTGAGAAAAAACATCCATGTGTGAGTTGGTTGCCTCTCACACAGCCCCTACTGGGGATCTGGCCCACAACCCAGGCATGTGCCTTGATTGGGAATCGAATTGGCATCCCTTTGGTTCACAGGCCAGCACTCAAACCGGTGAGCTACACCAGCCAGGACAAAACTTATTGTTTTCTTAATGCAAGTAAAAAAATATCTTAAATTGAAATTTTCAAAAGGTAACATTTGAAATAGTATAAAATATCTGTCTATTCCATTTTTACAGTAGTTTTGTTCTATAAAGTCACTGCAAACATTGAGTTTGTGACTACTGGCCAATTGCTCCTGGGGGAATAAAGCCTTAGGTTCCTTTGAGTCTCTGGTCACATTTTCATCAGTGAATCAGTACATAACCTGTTTTGTGTGTGTTACTGTTTAAAGATACCTCAGTAACATGCATGTTGTTGCTTTACTAACATTGAACTCTCTGTCAGCAGTTCTGTAACTGGTTTCTGAACAGAGCTCATCTAACACATGGATTTCCTCCACATTATAGCTTTGTATTTAGGAACACCAGAGGGCATCACCCCCCTCCCCCGCAAAAACCGCAAAATGTGGGAAATGTGGCACTAAATAGACTTTGAAAAGGACACTTGTTTACAGAGTTAAAGCAAACAGGCAGCATGTTACCTTGTCTGACCTCAGCTGGCAATGGGAGTGACAAATTTTTTGCCATTGTCCACAGGACAACAAATCACCATGAAAACACTACATCAGCAAGTGGGCAAATCTGTCTAAAAATATGACTTGACTATTCCTGGAACTGGCTCTAACAAAAGCCATTCAAGACCTTTATAAATACTGTTCAAAACACTGTCAAACATCACTGAGAGGAAATGAGAGGAAAATTCCTGAATAAGTAGAGAGACACACCAGGTTCTCAATTGAAAGGGTCAATATAACAGTGTCAATTGTCCTCAAAGTAACATGATGCAATCCCAAATATTTCAATTTTTAGGGAAATTGAAAAGCTGATTCTAAAATTTATATGGAAATGCAAGGGGTCGGGAATAACCAAGATACTCTTGAGTAAGAATAACCTGGGAGGACTTGCTCGGCCAGTTGTGGTACTGGCACAAGGTGGGTCAGGTGCCCAACGGAACAGAAGATAGCCAAAAAGAGAGCAGTCACATGTGAGTTCTGGCTTATGACCAAGGCAGCATTGCAGACAAACAGAGCTGCAAGGAGAGGACTTTTTTTAAATAAATGGTAATCGATTGGCTATTTACATGGGAAAAAATGAACTTTGACCCTTAATTCACACCATAAGCAAAATCATCCTCTTTCAACTGTAGTTTTAAATGTGAAAGGCAAAAAAAGAACACCAACAGTATTAGCCATAAAGAAAAAATTAATAAATTGGATTATTTTAATAATTGTTTTCTTCTTAAATTACTTAATTTAAGCAAGTTAGTTAAAATCTAAATTAAGACTTTGGTTCATCAAAAAACACTATTAAGCCCTGGCTGGTGTAGCTCAGTAGATTGAGCACAGGCCTGTGAACCAGAGGATCGTGGTTCGATTCCCAGTCAGGGCACATGCCTGGGTTGCAGGCCGGTTCCCTGCAGGCCAAATCCCAAATCCCAGCAGGGGATGCACAAAAGGCAACCATACATTGATGTTTCTCTCCCTCTCCCCTTCCCCTCTAAAGGTAAATAAATAAATAAAATCTTAAAAAAAAAACACTATTAAGAGAGTGAAAAAGCAAGCCACAGAGTGGGAGAAGATATTTGTCACACCAATACTGTACAAATAACTCATCCAAAATGAATATATAACGGACAATGCAAATGGTCAATTAACATTTGGAAAAAGATCTCTCTTACTAGAATTCAAAAAAGACACAAATTAAAACAATGTATTGTTTTTTATTTATCACATTAACCTAGATTAAAAGAGCTAATAATCAGACTAAGGGAAGGCCTGAGGAAAAGAGCAGATAATGATCAGAGTCTGAGGAGGTAGGAAATGAGTGCTATCATTTAGAAGAACAATTTGAAATATTAATCAAGTTTTAAACATTTATCTTTTGGAAATAGGAATTCTGGCAAAACTGCAGAAGGATATAGGTGTGTGTGTTTGAATAGTTACTGAAACATCATTTGTAATAAAAAAGTTAGAAATGAATGCTTATTAATATGGAATTATTTCCAAAAATGTAAGGTATGTACATAGAGTGACAAATTACGCACCTATAAAAAGAATGATGTGTGTCCACATTCAGTGGCATGGACAATGGCACTAAGCTAGCCAGTTAGAGTAAGTGTAGTATGCATCATACATCCCAGTGTTTTTTCTTCTAAAGAAACAAAATAATGGATTTGCACGTCTAGAGTAAATTTCTGGAGGAGTATGCACCAATTCAGTATGGTTATCTTTTGGGGACTAAGATTATAGAGCAACTTTCTTTTCAGTTAATTTGTGTGAAGGATTAATTTTTAATATACTGTACTTATTTCCTTCACAGAAATATTTTCCAAAACTAAAATTTTAAACTAAAATGGCCAAACTTTAAAAATTTTAAACTTTCAATGAGAAAAAAAGAGTCAAAGTAGTGATATCATTCTGGTATTGAATTCACTGAAAGAAACATGACTGAAAAACTAGTTGCAGCACAACACAGTCAGGAACGTAGAAAAGTCACAGCTGCCCGAAAACATCTGGAAAGAAATGCAACTAAGGATGAAGCAAGAACAACCAGGAATGGGAAGCAAGAGGAAGATTAAAAGGCCAAAATAAGGAAACCAGACTGATAATTCAAATATATTCTGCCAAGGAAAACCATTACAGCAAAGAATTTTAAAGGAGACAAAACGTTGCCCTCAGGAGCATATCCAAGGAACCGCCAGATAGTTTATTGTTAGTTTTTAAATTGTAGAGACAGAGACAGGCTCTGACGAGCCACAGAAACGAAGGGTGAGTGCAGGTGGAAAAGGCACAACGAGCACCCAGACCTCACCTCTGGGAAGGGTCCCTTTGAACAGATTCGGTGGCGGGGGGGGGGGGGGGGGGGGGGGGGNGGGGGGGGGGCGGGGGGGCGGGGGGGCTCCCTTTTAAGTCAGGAAAGAGCAGTTCTAAGGCAGACACCCTATACTGACCTAGCAAGTCTGCTTTTTGATCTGAGAACTGATGAGAAGTATATATATAAATATGTCTGTGTCTGAAAAATCACTGTAGTTACTTATTACAGCAACATATTGAAAACATTGAGTTTGGCTAAAATTAGAGGGATGGCTAAACAAATTGGGTTATAGTCATAAAATCAAATACCATTTGTCCACTAAAAGTTATATTTAAAAAACATTTTACAATATAAAAGTATGCTCATCTTATAATGTTAAAAGACAAGAATAAAGAACTATAATGCAGAGTAACTACTGATACACACAGAAAAAAGAGTAGGGAAAAATACAACAGAATGAGGACATGGACCGACTCAAGGACAGTGCACATCCAAGGACGTGTTTCCTGCGAAAAGAAGATGGCAAAGGGAGGCAACAAAGAAACAAATTTCAAGATCTCACCATTGTGTGGTAGAGAGCCATCTACTTGCCAGCTGTGTTCCCTGGGTGAGTTATTAACTTCAATTTCTTCATAGTGTAAAAAAAGGGAATGAACCCTTTTGTTGTAAGGATTACATTGCTTTACTTATAAATAAGGCATTTGATATTGCCCTATGTACTTGGATGTTGAAATGACATATTTATAATAATAATAATAATAATAATAATAATAATAATAATAGTGAGGCGGGTGGAAATGGGAGGGAAGTAGGGAGCACTTGGGGGTGTGTGCAGGGAATATAAGACAGAAAACTGTACTTGAACAATAATTAAATTTTAAAAAATAATTATAGTGATACTAGTGATTGGCATTTATTAAATGCTTACTCAAGTTCAGATACTGCATTTGGAGTGTCATTTCATTTAATCTTCAAAAGCACCTACCTTATGGAGTTAGGAACTATTATTCCTACTTTACAGAAACTAAAGGCACAGAAGTTAACATAACTAGACCAAGCTCAACAAAACTCATCACTGAACTGGCAAAGAGCCAGGGTGGTGCAGAAGAAGACCTACTGAGCAAGGACAGGCCACTGGGTGGGAGTCTCAAATTTGCCACAAGCTTGTGACACGAGGTTGGCAGGAACTTGTCACTTAGATTTCTTGTCTAAAATAAAGGGGTTCATGTGCCAAAGACTAAAACCTGGTGCCTCCTTTCTCCTCTCCCTCCCTCCCTTCTTCCCTTTTTGCACGCAGTATGTGTCCATGTGTGCCTGCATCCCTGTAAGTGTACTAACCTTCTAGCCCTGACATTCCATGTTAAATTAACTAACATATGAAGATAATAAATTTGATCCACAAGGACCCATGGTTAAGATCAAAGGGTACTTAATCTCTTAATATCACTGAAAATTTTTTTTTCATTTTTAAAAAATTGTGGTTAAAAAGCACATAAACTTCACCATTTAGATCATTTTAAAGTACTATATGGTACAGTAGGGTTACGTATATTCACATTATTGTGCAACCAATCTCCAGAACTTTTTCATCTGGCAAAACTGAAACTGTATACTCATTAAACACCAACCCATTCCTCCCCTCCCCTCAGCCCCTGGCAACTACCTTTCTACTTTCCGTTACTATGAATTTCCCAGTTAGTGAAATTTGGTGGATTCAGAAAGACAGTGTTTGTCTTTTTTGATTGGCCCATTTCACTTAGTAAAATGTCCTCCAGGTTCATCCATGTTGTATCATTTGTTAGAAAATCATTCCTTTTTAAGACCAGATAATATTCCACTGTATTTTGATTTCCCCTTCATCTGTCAGTAGAAACTTAGGATGCTTCCATCTCCTCTTTACTATAAACACGGATGTGCAAACATTTCTTACAGGTTCTCCTTTAAATTCTTTTGGATAAATATCCAGAAGTAGAATTGCAGGGTCATTGGTTGTTCTAATTTTAATTTCTTGAAGAACTATTCTCCGTAGTACCTGTACCATTTTTACATTCTGTCAACAGTGCACAGGAGTTTTCTGAGTTTTTAAAAGAACATAAATTCCCTGTTATAAAAAAAGTATAGTGTTAACTGTCTTTCACAAGACAAAAATTTCGATCTTCAGATTTGTAAGTGCTCCAAATAGGTCAATTTCCTTGAAGGATAAAGTTTAAAATCAAATATCACTAGATAATATATGAACACATTTAAAATTTTACTTGTTCTAGAAATGGCAAGCTGATATGACACTAGAAAGGTATAAACATAACTTATTAATGAAGAGAAGAAAGAATAGTAATATCAAATAATTATTATTACATCAAAACCTATCTTGATGGGTGTATTGTAAAACAAAGATACACTACTACATGTAATGGTAGCTTATTTCCCTTAAAAATAGCAATAAAAATAAAACTAATCCCCTTTTATATTAACCACCTTTTCTATTTTTCAGAGTCTTAGAATTGCTCTGAGATTTATTTAAATTTAAAAATATATAGGACCATCAAGGAACATGTATAAAGGACACATGGACAAAGCCAAAGGGGGTGGGTTCAAGGATGGGAGGGGGGGATGGGTGGGACAGGGGGCACGGTGGGGTGAAAATGAAGACAGCTATACTTGAGCAACAATACACACACACACACACACACACTTCTGGATATGAGGGTGATCTGTCACCCACTGATGGCCAGAGTGGATTCAGTTGCTCTGGTGTCACGCCTTCCGCCTGCTCCACACACATCCCCTGAAGCTGCACTGGATGAAAAGGGCAAACTTGCCCCATAGATACAGGAGGACTGTTCTCAGTAAAGAGCACAGGAGCAGATGCCATGGAGCTAGGTCCTTCACACTCACTCATAAGATCCATTTGCAGGAGAGTGTAGGGCAGTGAAGCTTTATCACCCCTAGATACATCCACCTGAGGGACTGCATGTGGCAGTCTGCCTTTTTTTTTAATTAAAAAAAATGTGCTACAGTTCTATTTTTGTCTTATTACTTGGGCATTACATGATTGTCTGGAGAGAGAATTCAAGGGCACTAACCAAAAACATATGAGAAGTAATAAACATATTCAGTAAACTGGCAGCATAAGGTGAAACTATGAACAGTATTCCTAGAGGCTCTTAATTAGAAAACACAGTATAATTCTCTTTGTGGGATAATTGAAAAGAATGGCCTACCAAACACCTGGGCATCCTTTTAGCTGGGGAGACAAGAAACAAATACCTTATGGCTTAATTAACTCAGTCCTCCAGTGAGAAAACCATGGCCCACTGTGGTGTGGCACACAGGTTGTGACCCTAATATATATTGAAAGGATCTCTTTGTCAACATGAATGGGAGTGCACAGGAAAGCCTTGGAGCAGAGTCACGACCGACAGAGGTTACTTCACGGAGAAAGGTGGGATTGGAGATGGCGTTGCTGGGACTGTCACTTATGACTTACACATTCCTCTGTTATTTGAACTTGTACTAAAATGTATTCAAATGTCGTTTGTGTAACTTTTGAAAACAATAAAGAGAAGAAAACAATCGCCCAGGTCGATAAGTCATCGCAGTAACAGCTGATAGCCAGGTACGCAGTGGACAATTGGATGGACGGAAGAAGGAGCAGGAGTGAGGGTACGGTGGCTCTGCTGCATGGGGCCATGGGAGCAAGCTCAGGCTCACACCCAGCAGGGGGACCCCAGCTCGCAGGCCAGTCAAGGCAGGCACCCCCAGGGGGGCGGTGCTCTGGCTGGGTCTCAGTGAGTAGGACGCAGCCATGTAGACGAGGGGATGTGCTCTGCCAGGAGGGATTGATATCAGAAAAGTGTTATCATACAAACCATAAGGGAAATGCTGCCAAAAAGCAAATTACCAACCCACATCAAATGCCAGAGAAGGTAAAAAAAATGAAAGGCAGCAAATATCCCACTGGATTTCATATCCAGGAAGGGTTGCCTTAACAAGAACAGTTTCCATAGAATTGCAGGGTAGAAGTCAGGCTGCAATGGGTTAGAAAGAAAATGAAAAGCAAGAGAAAGAAAACAGATGAAAAATACTCTTTCAAGTAAAGCAACACTGGGAGAAAGAGGCTGTGTAGTTTGAAGAGACAGCTATGGGCTTCTGGGGGCTCTTGTCAGAGGAGATAAAAGCTGGAGGGAAAGGCTATTAGGGCTGTTGGAGGGCAGAGGGCCAGCTAGAGAGCAGGGTGGTCATTCACCACCAGACATGAGGAAGGCACCTGTTTCACCAGCCAGGGAGCTGATGTTCAGGTTACAGAGCTAGTGCTGAGGGAAAGAGGAAGCTGGGTAGCTCCTGGGAAAGGGAGGCATGTGGTCAGCGGCTGGAAAAGGGTTTTGAAGGTTCAGAGAGGACAGAAGAGGGAGCTGCCGAGGCATATGGAGAGGGCCATGGAAAGCATTCGACTACAGGATGGTGGGGATGGTTGGTTTGTTTTTTCCCCTGCCAGTTCACAGGGAAGGTGGGGTTGGAGATGGCGTTGTGTGAAGCTAGCCTGTGTGAAGATGAGAGAAGAGCGAGAGCCTGTCAGTCTAGGGCTGAAGTTCAGCAGTGGAGATGCAGTAAGTGGGGTGAGGGTGAAGGGAATGGCTGGCACTGGTCAGTGAGAGCAGCTGAGATGGCGTTTCACAGGACCTGGAATGTGGAAAGGAAAGGGAGGGGTTGGCAAACAAAGGCAATAGAGTGAGGAGGGGTAAGGGATGTGGTCAGACAACTGAATATTAAAAATTAGTAGAGGTCTGATAAGATAAACTGGTCACAGAGCCTTAATTAATTAAAATTAGTGTCATCTGCATATAACACAGGACCCCCCCACACACAAAATTAAAAGTTTATGTTTTTCACTAAAAAGAAGTCCAGAGGAAGGCAATCCTTAATTCTTTTGGGGCTGTGCAGTCATCAGTGGCCCAGGCTTCATATTTATTTTTCTATCCTGTCATTTTAGTATACGACTTTTAGTGTCAAGGTTACCTTATGATCTGAAATGGCTGTTGTGCACCAACCATCACGTCCATATTTCAAGCAGCAGCACAAAGGAAAAAGGAAAAATCAAAAGGGTATACCTGCCAGCTGAATCAGCCTTCCTTAGCGAGCCTTCAGGAATCCCTGCCCAAAACATTCATTTCAGTTTTTTGTCCAGAAGCTAGTCATCACACCCAGCAGCAAGGAAGCCTGGGAAAAGTCATTTTTAATCCAAGGAGTCAATGATCAAGGCTAAAATCAGAGTTATATCAGTGAAGAAGAAGGTGATGCTGTGCCTGCAGTCTTGGGCACAGACACCAAGCCAATTCTGATGTAAAGTCACACCATTGCTTCCCCAAATTTGCAGGAGAATAGAATCTGCTGACTCTGGCTGTTCCCTGGAAGCTGCTGTCCCAACTACAGAGGGAATTTGCCAACAGCTCAGACAGTTCCCACTAGCACTTTAGGGGCGGGAGCCCTCACTGTGGTTGAGCCCTCACTGTGATGGCTGCACTGAGCCCTCACAGTGCAGCCATCCAGAAGAACCTCTATCTTTTTAGGTGCCTAAAAATAAGGCACAGCACATTATTTTTTCCATCTGGTTTAGGCCGGAGCAAATATTGTATGGATAGTCCAAGGATTCTAAGTCAGGGCGCTGGAGTCACAATGAGAAGTCAGTGCCTTCCTCATGAATGCACCGGTATTCAGCTGCTTCTCACACCATTCATACCACCCATGTCAGACAATGTGTTGAATTCTTCCACTGTCTCTGTCCCTCTGCACACATTGCTTATTTTGAAGTTCCATTTGTCTCTAAGCCAGTGGGAAGACACAGAGAGAGTGGATTCAAGAATGCAAAGATTGAAAGATGTTGTAATCCCTCCTCCTCTGGAAACATAGCTTTCTTCACACAGTAACACATCTGGGGATTTGGGGAAGGGTCTCTCCACTATCTGCTGGGGCTCCCACTTGCTACCCATGTCCCTGAGGCCTTCAGAGAATACAGGGTTCCTGAGCACAGACGTCTCAAAATTGGGGGACAAGTCAGGCTTGACTTGACAGCTTGAGCCCCCCTCCTGTGTTAAATGAGCCAAGTCTTTTTCAGCAAATACACCTGGTTATTCTTCTGTGTTCTGTGGATAAATTAATAATTTACATTAAATAAAAGTTTCAAAAGTGATTGAAAAACGTAACCTTCGTCCTTCAGTTATGGCAAGTAATACAATTCACTTTGTGCTACAGTTATTTTGTATCTTCTCTTTCTACTTGACTTTCCACTCATTCACATTTATAGGAATTAACTTATGTAGAGTGTTATAACTTAATTAGTCTGTATGAATGTGCATTATAGGAACTGGTAGCTGTGCCACTGGTACCTGTTAAATGAGTTCATGGCAAAGTGCCCCTGTAAGGCACCGTCTTCCATAGTCCCTGATGTCTCAGAGTCAAGCCAATATCTTTGAGAGATTTTCAACTGCGTTCAATGATCAAGGAGAAGTCATGTTTCTCAAACCTGTGGAGAAGCCAGGATGGTAGTTGGAGCATTGGAGCTTCAGACACACAACTTAAACTTTCCTGGGCAATTCCCAGTGTCCGTCACACAAATGCTGGTCCCTGTGGCTGCTGCGAGGATGGCATCAGTGAGCAGATACTTTGGCTCTGGGGGCTGTGTTCCTGTGCTGCCTATAGTCATTCTGGATCACAGGTTCCTCCGACTTTTTATTACCGTATGGACACAGTGGAGATGAGACAAACTGTGAAATCTGTATGAAAATTTTAAATCTAAGTTGTACTAGAGCCATCAGTTATTAATAATTTCTTCTTAAATAAAAACTTCTTTTGAAAAAGCTCACGATGTGTTCATGAGCGAATCACGAGTCCTTGCACCCTTCATGACCCTCTTTCAAGAAACAATAGAACACATTGAAATAGATTTTTTAGTTATTTTATACAATTTTTTAGCCCTGGGATATAAAAGTTGAAAAAAAGAGCAACTTGCTTTTCAACAAAGTAAAAGAAAAAAGCGTCTTTGTTGTCTTCCACTTTGAAATAGCCCCTGAGACTAGGTTTTTAGGGCCTATGAGTGTGGGTGTGCCCTGTGATTCCTTCCCAAGGACAGACACACTAAGGGCCAGTGGAAGCTCAGATCCAGGGACCCGCAGAACAAGCCCCCGTAGCAAGCACACAGACCCCGTATGCCCTCCCTGCCTCCTTCCTTCTCTCCATCATTTGCTGATCACACCCTAGAAGTAAGGATAGAAAGATGATTAAGAGCAGACCCTGCCCTTTAGGAAATGGCAGACTAATGAGAGAGCGTTAAGCAAGACTCTCACGCACCTAGACAGCTGCCATATCCCTGTTGGGCAACAAATGACCCCGGGGTAATGGAGCCAGGCCCAGAGTCCCTGGGCCCCTGGGCAGGTCACGTCTTGACTCCTCTTCCCAGGGCTGCTGTCAATACTGCTACATGTTCCTACCAACGCTCACCAGACACCCTGTAGCACAGATGCTCTGTTCATGTTTAAAGAGACTCCAGTCTCCTACCAGGTGTCAGTCTTGCTCAGCATAGGCTACAAAGCTGGAGACTGCACAACCCTGCTCCCAAAGAGCCTACCGTGTGGTGGAAGAGGTGATTGATCATATGTCACCAGTAAGCAGGACAAGAGGTCAAGGGCAAAGTGCTCTCGAGGCAAAGAGGTGAGTAGGTGAAGTATATCCAGTGAGTGTGCTGGGGACACAGCATGTCAGCCGTACCCTGCCAGACCCCTGAAAAGTAAACAATAAAATGGGGCCTCAAAAAACTGTTGTTGTTTTTTTTAAATAAAGTTTGGTGATTTCTTTTTTTTTAAGATTTTATTTATTTATCCTTAGAGGGGAAGGGAAGGAGAGAAGGAGAGAAATATCAATGTATGGTTGCCTCTTGTGTGTCCTCTGATGGGAACTGGCCTGCAACCCAGGCATGTGCCCTGACTGGGAATAGAACTACAATCGTGTGGTTTGCAGGCCCGCGCTCAATCCACTGAGCTACACCAGCCAGGGCAAAAAACTGTTTTTTAGTTTGAATCTTCTCTCAGGAAGAGAAACATAGCACACACAGCAAAAAGAATCAGATAAAGCTTATCTTAATTTACCTTTAAATGTGGTTTTAATAGAATTTAGTAGTGACTAAAAGTATCTTGATTTTCAGGAAGAACTAAGGGAAAATTGTAGGTTTATGCACTTTATTTTCGTTTTAGAGGCATAACTTTTGCTTGTTTGATTTTTTAAAGAATAATAAATAACAGTTGGCAGCAGAAAATGTCAGTACTACTCTGCACAGCAGTCAAGTTCTCAAACAATCTTCAGTAGTCCTCAAAAACCGAACACAAAAAGTACCTTCATTAGAAAAAAGAAGAGGAATAAAAAGGACTACTACCACCAAGCCTCCACATTTTTGCAAAAGTTCAGCATTCAGGAGAAGCTTCCTTGCCTGGCCTACATCAGCTGGCGGGTAATTTGTAATTCAGGT
The DNA here is from genome assembly GCF_014824575.4 of Sturnira hondurensis. Taxonomy (NCBI): domain Eukaryota; kingdom Metazoa; phylum Chordata; class Mammalia; order Chiroptera; family Phyllostomidae; genus Sturnira; species Sturnira hondurensis. The sequence goes on from NW_028095541.1 coordinate 6,884,718, forward strand.
TAAAAACAAAACAGAGTGGGCATTGTTCTGACAGTTGCCCTGATAACATCCCAGGAAAACTCTAGAGCTGGCAAGAGAGAAAAGCAGATAATGGCCCATGCTGTCATTGGAGTTCAAAAAGCACTGTGATTTTTCTTTTAAGTGAGTATCTTCAGTTTCCATGCACATGGTTTGTAACTGCAGCTCAAAATTTTCCACTGCTTTCCCCCCTGAGAACAAACACTGTTCCGTGGACAGTGCTTGATACCAGCATACTTGTCAGCTGCCCTGGTGACACTACAGAGCCACCGCCAGCTGCCACCCACACCACAGAGTTAGACCTCAATCAGCAGACTGGTTTACCCGCTGGACCACCACTCCCATCTAAGACTTATTTTCTGTTTCCTCTTTCCCTGTAAAAATAGGACGAACTCCTCATATTGCCAATCCAAGTATTTTATAAGCACAATCGGCCTTTCTAGGCTAAAAAGAATATTTTATATTTACCAAGTGCTTTAAAGAAGCTGTTTTCATCCCCATCTTACAAGTGAAGCCCTTTCTTAGAGAAGTAACTTGCTTAAGGTCAGGTATGTAACAGGGTGGAGGCGCCCACTCCCAAGCCTGGAATCTAACACTTTCTTCTTTCATCTTGTAGCCCATCTCTTGCAGACATGCTACCTGGTGTCGGCTGCTTCGCAGCATTGCCAGCACCTTCCACCTGCTTCTGTGACTCACTCAACCTGAAATTACACTTCCCACTTATGTTTCTGTGCCTCTTCCTTTGAAGCCCTTCCCAGTCACCAGGAAGCCACCGTTGATTCTAGCACATGGGGATGTGTGCTCTTGTCTCTTGTGGGTGGTTTGTAAGATTTTATTTATTTATTTGTTTGTTTGTTTATTTTAGAGTGAGAGGAAGGGAGGGAGAAAGACGGGAGAAAAACACTGAGGTGCAAGAGAAACATCAATCAGTCCATCCCCGATAAGGGACCTGAAGCAAAATCCAGGCATGTGCCCTGACTAGGAATTGAACCAGTGACATTTTGTTCTGTGGGAGAACACCCTACCAGTTGAGTCACACCAGTCACGGAATCTCTCGGAGTTTGCTTATTTCATTGTAGTGTGGAAAGAGAAAAAGAGAACAGTCTTTGAGTCATGCTTGGGTTCAAATCTCAGTTCTTCTGATCATGAACTGTGTGGCCTTGGGAAAGTTTCTCAACTTCTCTGATTCTCATTTCATCATTTCTCAGGACTGCACTGTCAGGTCGATCTTCAAGGGTGGGTCAAGCACAGAGATGGGCTCACTCTGCACCTGTTGCACTCTGCTTGATAAAAACTGGTACTGAGACAGTGAGTTCATAAAACACACATGTATACCCACACATTGCAACTTCTGGTTAATTGAACCTAAACCTCTTTATTTATCTCCACTCCTATTATAAATATCAATTAAATGACTGTGAAGAAAAAAGGTATAAACTCATAAGACTAAAGAAAATGGAAAGGAAAGGAGAAAACCAACTTCGGGGTAATAAAAAGATTTTTTTCACAGAGGACACAAAAATTTACCTACTTCCTCTGTTTCCTTTCTTAGGAACCTACTAGACGATATACATCATCGAAACAAGGGTGTAAACTGAGAAAGAAGAAGACATGGAATCCTGAATGCAGAAGCTCTGATCAGGGGTGAGGCGAGGTGTGCCCGGGGGTGGTAGCTAGCAGCCATCCTCCAGGACTCGCTCTAGACTGGAGCAGTAGGAAGGAGGGAGATGCCAAGAAACAGATGGAACAATAGTGTTCATAACTAGGTCCTGAAATTTGAAAAATTATTCCTGGGTATGTGACAGGTGTGTTGGAAGAGTAGGAACAATATTGAATAATAGAGACATACAAAACTAAGAGAATGGAAAGCAAAGTCACTGTTTACTCCATAGGTGGGGAAAAGATGGTACAGAAAAAACATCAATGCAAAGCACAATTTAGTTGGAAAGTAATTATGTACATAGTTAAAATAACATAAATAACCAATATTTATTTAACCAAAATAGGAGCCATTATTACATTATGAGGGTGAAGGAAAGGGATGTGTATGTTGGGTGGGAGTAGTGGGGGTTAGATAAAAACTAAACTTTCAAATATCATAATAAAAATGTTTATAGGTCTAAAATCCATAAATCAGTAAAGGGCATAATAAACACCTTGTTTAGAAACATAGGGGCAATTATCAAAACTGCTCTATGAAATTAAAGCCATTGTTTTCCACTGGGGGCAAAGGATGAGGAAAAGCAGAGAGGTTGGGCAGAGAGTTGCAATAATAATATTTCTTTTAAAAGCTTTTGTTCTTAGCCCTGGCTGGTGTAGCTCAGTGGATTGAGCGCGGGCCTGCAACTCAGACGATTGCGGTTCGATTCTCAGTCAGGGCACATGCCTGGGTTGCAGGCCAATTCCCAGCAGGGGACGCACGAAAGGCAACCATACATTGTTGTTTCTCTCCCTCTCTCCTTCCCTTCCCCTCTAAAGATAAATAAATAAAATCTTTTAAAAAAATAAATAAATAAAAGCTTTTGTTCTTCTTGAATGTTTAAACCATCTATTTATCATTTTGGTAAAAACTTTAAAATAGTTAATATTTTCAGTATTTACTCAAACTTCGTGAAATGCAATTAAATCCCTATTTTATTTCATTTTTATTTTTTAAGATTTTATTTATTTACTTTTAGAGTAGGGAAAGGGGAGAAAGAGAGAGAGAAACATCAATGTGTGGTTGCCTCTGGCACACCCCATGCTGGGGGCCTGGTCTGCAACCCAGGCATGTGCCCTGACTGGGAATTGAACTGGCGACCCTCTCGTTCACAGCCTGCGCTCAATCCACTGAGCTATACCAACCAGGACTTAAATCCCTATTTTACAAATTTAAATTGTGGAATGTAGTTTTACCAGTATAAACAGCAAGTATTTGATCTTAAATGAGAGAGACCTGGGTAGTAGAACCTGTGACAATCCTGCAGAAGTGCCATTACTGCTAATGGCAGTCTCCTGGACCCTGAAAACTTAATAATGGTTTGGAACTCAAGGCCTCTGAAGACTTAAACAGTTAACTCTAAGTGGTGTTTTAATGATAAAGAAGAATTTAGGAAAACTTAAGAGACAGAAAAGGTTTGTGACCTGAAATACTTGGGTAAGTCATCTGAATGGATCCCAGCCACTGGTCAGTTTTTCCCCTTCACATGCCCTTGTAAAGCACATGACTTTGGGGAAATCAAGAAGGTGTTTAGTTAAGTTCTCTTAGTAAAATTGGGATAATCCATTTCTCTATAATGGCAAAATTCATCTTTTTTATTTTCAGATAAGAATCCCATTCTAAACTCATACAGAATTGAAAAAGATTTCAGACTTTGAATCTCATACAAGAGCATGTGATTATTATGAATGTCACCAAAAGAATGCAACACACTATGGGTAAATTTGGTTATACAACAGAATTCTTAACACATTTCCCAAGGATCAGTGCAGTCCTGGCTCAATGAAAACCCAGATGACAGTGAGACATAGTTATAGGCAGTGAGTAGAGAGATGGGTAGAAGGAAGAATTATTGTGCCTAAGAAATTTACAATAAAATCTAGGATAGATAAGGTTCAAAAGTAACTACAGAATGGGCAGGTTGGGACATGTGCTTCAGGAGTAGCGGAAAGTTCTACCGAAGCTGGGAGAGATGGCTGTCTGCTGGAGCGATCACTCAAGACCCTCAGGAGGGAAGGGTGGCCAGTAGATTGCTAGTAGCTCTACTGGCCAGTAGCTCCCATGGTGGCTTGTCCCAAGATGCAGCAAAGACTTCATTGCCTCCTCGGTGATGATTGTCCTCTCCCTGTCCAATCACCTCTTGTCGGTCACCCTGCCATTGATTTGCATGAAATTAGAATGTTCTAATTTCCAGATTGAAGTGGAGTTATGATGCAGTCCCCTGAAACACTGTCATTGACTCTCAGCCCTGCTGGCCCTCCATTACCCCCACCCCGGCATTCCCAGCAGTTGATTGGTTCTGATTCTCTAAAATTGTGACATTCCTGGTTGTAGCTTAACTCCTGCTTAAAGCAAAGCAAATAGCAGCTATTAACCACACTTTCACCATTGTCAGAAAACTCTGAGAAACCACAAGATTTCAGGCAATGGCTCTTCATTACTTCAGATTACAAAATACTAAGTTCCATAGGACTGTGTATATCTTATCACCAATATAACCCAGTGAATGATTGGTTCGTGTGCATAATTATTAAAATTTTTTCATACTAGGTCACACCGAGAAGCTGTTTAATCATATAACAACTTCTATGCTGTGAAAAATACACAGAATATTGTGAGAAAATGTTTTAAAATAACCGATCTTAAGAGAGTGAGAAGCTAAAATCAGCCCCATGAAAGGATTCTTGTCACAAGGAGACAGTAAAACCATGTGCATGAAATAAGGAGGAAAACACAGAGCACAACAAAGGCTGAAAACAACACTGCGATCTTGTGATGGAAATAGAAACGGACGTTGTTAATAACTGGGAAATATCTGCCTCCTAAAGAACACACCTGCCTCCACTGTGGCAGTGACAGGAGTGATCAGGGAAGCTGGGCACCTGGAGCACAAACAAAGGAGACACTGGAGACACTTGTTTAGGGAGAAAAATGAAAATGATAAAAGATTTTTATTTCAGAGCTTTCCTTTTTTCCAGAATTTTCCCGAGGCTTAGTTTGAAAAGCAAAATAACTACAAACCAACCCAATGGCAGCAATTTACCAATACAACACAGATCTAGACACTTAGAGGCAGACAAGCCCAGCTCCACAACCCCAGAAAGTCACCACACAGACCTCCAGCTCATCACACTAGCCAGAGACATGCACCTCTTGGGGCCATACTCATTACATAAATGACTCAAAAGTCATTTATGACCCAGGCAAGAAGGTCATGCAGCTGCTTTCATATTGGACCAGACAGTACTTAGCCAGGTCAGCACCTTCCTTTTTATCAACCCTGATGCTGAGTTTCCAAAATTCAGACCCCCTCCCTCTGGGTGAAGCTTTGTCCCAGGACATGTGCAGGACACAGAGCTCAGGCATCAGGGGACAAGACCAGCTCCTCCCCTCGCTGACCAAGCCCCTTTCCTTCTTGGAGCTGTGGTCCTCCAGGAGTGAGGGTATAATTGCCCCATGTAATATGTGAGATAATTATGTATATGTGCTTAATAAGCTCTAAATGTCAAAGCACGTGCTCTCAAATGGGCCACTGATGGACTGAAGATGGAAGCTCTATTCCTACTGCATGACCATGGGTTCCCCTTGTGACTCACTGGGACCAACAGAATGTGGCAGAGCTGACTTTTGGGCAGTGTCGAGACTCACCTGGGGATCAGCTGACATGCCAGACACTCAGGCTACACTGCCCAGTTCAGAAATGATGGTTCTCTGAAGGAATCGATCGATGAAGGAAGGGAGGTCATCCTGGACATCCCAGCCCCAGCCTAGTGCCCAGCAGAAGGAAGCTGTACAGGAGACCCCACACGGGATGGGCAAATGCCACCCCAGTGAGCCCTGCCGACCCACAGAGGCATGAGAAATAATAAATCACTGGTTTCTTTTAACTCTCATCCAGGGATATGTTTATTGATTTTAGAGTTAGAGAAGAGGCAGAGAGAAACATTGATGTGTGAGAGAAACATTGATTCTGTAAACATCGAAAATGGGGATAAAACCCACAACCTAGGTATGTGCCCTGACTGGGAATTGAACCCGTGACCTTTTGATGTACAGGTTGATGCTCCAACCAACGGAATCACCAGGCCAGGAGGGCCATTGATTTGTTTAATCACTCAGTTTTTTCTGTTCGTTACACAGCAACAGATAATGTAAACCATAACTCTGAGAGAAAAGTTGTAAAACAGTTTCCATCGCTGACTGTAATTTTTACTTGGGCAACTCTGAAGGGGACGGTCACCTCTCAAATGTCTAAGTATTCTTTGGGGTTTATCTTTTTTAAAAATATATTTTATTTATTTATTTTTAGAGAGAGGGGAAGGGAAGGAGAAAAAGAGGGAGAGAAACATTGATCGGCCCTTAACCCAGGCATGTGCCCATGACCTCCTGGAAATAGAACCAGTGACCTTTAGGTTTGTGGAATGCCCAACCCACTGAGCCACACCAGTCAGGGCTCCTTTGGGTTTATGTTAACTAACAAATGGGAATTTTCATGGGGATGGAAAGAGGGAAGGAAAGGGAGCTAGTTATTGGTAACCTACCAGGGGCATCAGGTACTACTTAGATCTGCTAGCTTAACTCACTTTCCTATCCTCCTCCCAAGTTCTATAGACATTTGACTTGTTATAAATGCAAACTCAAATATTTTTCTGTTTCTCCCTCTTCAATTCATATTATCCATTGAAATCATCACTCAACATATCACAGAAGAAGAGTGAATGGCCCTGGGGATCTGAACTACGCCTGTGTTAACCGCGAGAAGCCAGGTGACTCCTGTGCCCAGGCTGCCATTGCACCCTCCATTGTTACAAGATGGCTGAGAAAGGGTTAATTCCTTGGCTCTGTCATCCTCAGACTTTCTCTGAATCTCTCTCTCTCCCCCACAGCTGGCCACCTACCTTGTTATTCCCCTGAGTCTCAGGTAATTAGCTCTCAGGCACCATCTGCCAGAGTACAGTTCTCCTGATGAGACAGTAAGGAAATCATACCTTGTGCTGTGGAATGTCAGGTTCATTGTGAAGCTCTCAGTGTCCAGGCAGGGGCAAGACAGAGCTGGCATTCTCCGCACCCAAGGACTGCGGAGAACGAGGGGCACCTCAAAGGGACAGAGCCCAGAGGTAGGCCGTGTTCTTACTTTGCACAGCACATTGTAGGAAGTATAATAAAGTGTCAGCTTTCCAAACAGAGAAGCTACTATGTTCAAGTATAAAAAAATGCTCCAGCAGGTATAGCCTTTTATGGTTACAATCTTTATTTTTCAACATTGTGCTTCCTTCATCAGTGTCTGGGTCCACACTGTATCACAGACAACAGAGGGAGGAAAAGGACTATAATCAGGAACATTTTATAACCAACATCATAGACGTCAATTGTCTGGGCAAAGCTAGTTACGTGACAAGTGGAACCTGACACTACATTTCAGAGACATCAGACGGGCCAGAAATGTAAACCAGAAAGAGCTGGCATTCTCCAGGAGTCAGCAGCAGGAAGGACACGGATGTGAGCCGTGGTGGTGAGCATGAGTACACACTGCTCATCTCTGAGGCCGTGGATGTCTTCGAGAATCTCACTGATGCTACAGACCTTTCCCTAGAAAAATGCGCATGAGCACATGGAAGCAAATCCTGTACACAGGGCTATGGAGCTCCTAAGACAAGAATCTGGCAGGCTGTGGATTCTGATGAGGAACTCTTTGCATGATGACTGCAGTCTAAGTTCTTACTATGAGCCATCCACTAGCTGTGCCTCTTGGGCACACCACTCATCAGGGGTACTTCGGGCACCCTGGACTGTCTATGGAATGAGGACCAAAACTTCCATTTCAAGGATTTTTGTGAAGCTTAAAGTCAAATTTAGAAGATACACTTGATAGTGCATGATTTGCACACAGATGCAAAAGCAATGGGTGAATATGCAAGGGAAATTAGTCTGCAAGTCCTTAGAATGTCTGACTTCAGCTGTAGGAGTGTATATTTCCAACAGTCACTAGTAACCACAGGTGATCACATCTGTGTAGATCTCTGTCAGTCCAACAGACAAAAGTCACGCCAGGAAGGACCAGGGTTGAGGGGACCACCCCAGAAGTTTACCCAATTCTGCTGGGACAGTTGTGAAGGACAGAAATAAAATATGGGTAGGTGGCCTTCTGTCCTTCCAGGCGACTCCTGGCTGTGAGAATGAAGTGAAATAATATTATTGGTAAGCTGGACCAAAAGAAATATGACAAAGACAACCTGACTTTGTGAAAAAGTGGAAAACAGGGATATACCCATAGAACTAGCATATGTCATAGGGGGCTTTTGCACAGTGGCAATCAGACATAACTTCAATATCCCTGTTCTTTCCTACATTCCTTGTGCACACCTTCCTTACCTGCAATTTTTTAAGTTCCAGTTTTGCTTTATTTTACATTTCACCTCCTTTAGGAAGCTGTAACTCACTGTGTACTCCACATCCTCCCACTGCAAAAGGTGATCACCATCCACCTACTAACCTTGCTGACACAACTATTAATTGGATCTCCCTGGCTTCCCCATGAAAACATGATCGTCTCTGGGGTGAAAACAGTGTGTGATGTTTAATATACACCCAAGCACTGTGTCTGGTGTCTCCATGCACAGGTTGTACTTGTGGCATCTTTATCTCCAAATGTTATAATTTATAGTTACACAAGAAGCTACTCTAGTACAGCCGACTGCTCTCATCTCAAAGAGCTTAAAGGCATGAATCACAGTTACATTATGAGGTACGGCAACAAGTAAACAAATGCAGTAGGTTATAAAGAGCTCACAGCCACAACTTGTCTGCTCCCTGTAGGTCACCAAAGCTAAAGAAGAAACTGCTTTGATAAAACCATTGTACTGTGAGGATGGCACCTCATTAGCCTCCTGCCCCTCGCAGCAGTGGGGGCGGGGGTGCTGTTTAGACTATCTCCGTGTCCACAACACTTCCCAATGATTGGGCCACCTCAGAGAAGTCCTCACTTCTTGCTGCTTCTTGATTTACCTACCCTTAAGCCTGCCTGAAAATTGCCTGTTCTTCATACACTCAGCTCTAAAAACCCTGTAGTCCTTTATCTGTATTTCCCTTTCAACATTTTTCATTCTCTGCATTGTTATAATTGTGAGCCTTCTCTTCTGTCCCATCCCTTTCTTCCCAACAATAACTTACAGTGTTCATTTATGCCCAATAACCAGGGCTTCAACTTTCCCCTAGATCCCGATAGTGACTTGAGTTACATTCAGACATTGCCAAGAGATGTGCCTGGATGGGGTGAACTTAACAGGGCTTGTGATCCTGCCTTGGTGCTAGGTTTGAGTGAGAACAGGTAAGCAATATTTCTTCCAGGATGGTTTCAGGTCAGGGCTGTGTGTCTGGGTGTGCCTACATGACACAGCACCCCATCATCCAACCTGTCATCCTTCTGCATTGTTGCTGACTCTGCAGAGCTCCCTGTGTGCTCTTGCAAGACAGACACACACAGGACAGCCCAAAATGATGGACAGCTCTGTGGTGTCACCAAGCACCACCATTTAGATCATGCTGAAGAAAATAGGGTTTACCTCTGGATGTCAGGGATGTGGGCAATATGTCCTAAGTTTAACTTAATCAAGAATACAATGGCAAAAATCATAGCATTAATCTAAATTTTCTTTCAAACTTTTCTAGTATGTTTACATGTTCTTGTGATATTCCTAAGGTCTGAAAAAAGGGAAATATTGATGGGAATGTGGGCAAAGGATTAACAAAATCTTTCCCTTCTATATAAGAATGTGATCTGTGGTTAACTTCTGGGATGTGTTCTCCTGGAAACAGATAAAGACATAATATGTAACTATGTTATTAGCCAACATTATATGGTAGAGACAACCTGACTGATAACTGCATCAGGACCAGGAGCATGCAACCACCTGATAAGAAGCTATACCCTTGGCTATGAAGCACAGCCTCATGGGGATCCTGGAAGCTACATTGATGTCTCTTAAGGGGAAGGAGGCCCCTGAGTCAGGACAACTTTCTCACCTGCCAGTGAGGCTTGTCTCTGCCTCCTGAGCCATCATCGGGGCAGAGAGACTAGCTCCTGGGGGTGGGTAGGTGGAACTGTGGACTCTCACCAAGAAAGAGACTGCCATTGCCCAGCCCACATGCTCAGGCTCCTACTTTGTGCACTCTGAGCAGGCAGATGCTGTGAGAGTCTAGGTGTTTATTTGGCTTCATGAAGACACTGCAGTGGGTGTTGCATGAGGAAATGTGTTGTATCAAGGGGTTAAACTATTCAGTTTATATCACACAAGATCTCACATATAACTCTTGGTTATTAATCCAATGGCTCACTCATTAAAAAAAAAAAAGCAATTGTCCAGTAAACAAAAGCCAAAGACATCTAAGCAAGCAAGCCCTCAAGTAGCTCAAACAGGTGGCTGGGCCTTGGCATAGAACAAAATTCAACTCAGAAATATTTTGTGGGATCATGTTGAAGATTCCACGTGTGCTGAGAGCTTCAAAGAACGCTAAAAGGCAGACAGAAGAGGCCTCTTTATTTGAAGCTCAACTTTGAGTCTAAGTTGAGAAGTGAGGTATGAAATGAACCCTAGACATGTTAACAGCTAAAATTTACAGAATTATGTTATTCTTGCCCCCTCTGACATTCTATTTCCACTGATGTTTATTTCATTCATGTGGGGTGGTGGAAAGAGTATGGCATGGGTGAGGAGTCAGAAGGTTGGATTCAAATATGCATGCATGCCCAGGCAAGTGCCTTACTTCATGTGTTGGCCCAGCCACATCCAGTAAATATTTGTTAAATGAAGAAATGAATGAAACTTTCTGAACCCTTAGCTTCTTTGCCTGTAAAATGAAAACATCTACCTCCCTTATTTCTGAGAGCTGTTTCCAAATAAGATAATGTGCATGAAAGTGCTTCATAAACCATAGAGCACAAAACAGTTAACAGTATAAAGACAATGTTGGCTGCCTCCTCCTTGCATTGCTGAGTCGTATGACAGAAGGGTTTTTTGAGACAGTTCTCAAGACCAACAGCCCACATGGTTCTCCAGCAGGGAGGAGCCGAGCTCACTATCCATCACAATTACAGTGAGACTTGGGTTAAGGAAAATGGACTCTTTGCCTTAGTGTCATTTTTAACTACTAAGTACTGGTACATAAACTTGTGTGGGCTCCCTTTTCAACTACATCGTCCTAATTATGCCTGCAACACCTCTGCAGGGCTTAACCTTGTTCATGCGGCACAAGTTTAGGAAACATTTCAGGGTCACTTCTTACACCATACTAAATTACATGGACTTAGGTACTAGCTATTATAGACTATTAACTTTTTTAATTACGTGTAAAAAGTTTACAGCAATATTGTACCTACAAGGTTGCAATTTTGCAGAGATGATTTCCTAATAAAAGAATCTTAAAAAATCATTAATTAGGTTACCTAAGTGAGTGTTTATTCAATTTAACAAAAACTCGCTGAAAACCTGCTGTGTACAAGGCACTATACTGGGTACTGGGTGCTGGGTGCTGGGTACTGAAAAAGGTAATGATGAGTTTTCTATCCTCAACAGTTTTTTACCCTAAAAACGTGCAAATAAACTATCAATATAACATGACACAACAGTCTCTGTGAGTAACACAAAGAATGGTGAGGGAAAAAATTATAGGATTAATGAAAGTAACTTCTAAGTCAAGCCCCAAAGAGCAAGAATAAGTTTTCAGGATGGAGAAAGTAAAATCCTAGTGAAAGGAACCATATGCACAAAGACCTGGGTCCAAAAACTACACAACGCCTTGATGGAACAATGTGTGATGGAAACAGAAACTGCAAACAGAGTGTGTGGAAGGTAAAGGTAGAAAGTGAGTATGCTGTCTGAATAAGATGCCAAGAAGTGTGGAGCTGCCTGTCCAAGGCAGAAGCACTCCAGGTGTCAGGAGTGGGGGGACATGGCAAGGCCTGTTTAGAAAATTCCCTTCACCACCCCAGACTTTCCTTCTAAGGTCTCAACTCACATGTCACAGCCCCTGGATGCAGTGCTTGAAGCCACAACCTGGGTCACTTGTCTTCACCCACTTTCAAAACACCTTTTCATAATACTCAGGACAGGTGTTCCATTTCACCCTTCTCTGTCAGGCTCCCATGGCAGGTCTCGTGACAGAGGGCTCAGGTCTGTCATTCACATTTGTGTCTCCAGGTTCTTGCATGCTGGAAGATACTCAATGTTTGTTGAGTGAATGAAATGAATGAAAGACTCATCCAGTGAAGAGGTGACAAAAGTCTGAATAAAGTCATTGAAAAGATAGAAAGGAGAGATATGAGAGAAATCAGGAGAATCGGTGTGGTGGCTGCCTGGAGAAGGGAAGGCAGCAAAGGATGATGAGGTTTTGAGCCAGTGATAGGAAGACTGACAAAAAACTCAAAGGGAAGGGTGGATGTGGGGAAATTCTCAAACAACTTGCGATCTTTACTCATCTCTGTGCTTTTCCTTTCTCCCGTCTCTCCTTTCCTCGCTATGTAAGAAAATGTCTACTTATAAGTAATACTATAGTTTTAAAGTCTTCCCCCCCACCATCACCTTCCTATTTCCTAGCTGTATTGGAAAATGGGCACAAAAAAAAAAAACCCAAATGAAATCAAACTTTTCATTACCCATTGGTCATGGGGTATCATTCATCCTTCCATGCAGTCAGTGATGGCCTCCAAGTCTGTAATGATCTTCTAGAAATGATATTACAATTTGTTGCCACCCAAATACAAGGACGTAAGTTATATAATGATTTGTGTTAAACTGCTTTTCTGAAACCAGCTGGGACAGAAACAGGTTAAGGGCGCATTCCAAGTCATCAATATTGAGACTTAGACAAACATTGACCCTTCTAGTAGCTAAAGTACAATGATGTGGTTGATCCTCATAGCTCTGCAAAGTTTTTGTTAAAGATTTAAGAAAAAATAGGATGTAATCTCATTTCAGCAATTAAGATTGAGGATTCATCTACCTGGATGAGTTTAACTATGGGGTTTTGACACAGGAGCCTAAGAACACACAATAGATTAGACTTTGGGTCAAAGTCTCACCCTTGGACCTTGGCAAGTCTAGCCTACTGAACCAAAGGCTGGAGTCAGGCCTGATACTGAAAATCACCTGGTTTAGCTTTCAACTCTTCTCTTGAATGGCATTGTGACTGCTTAGTAGACAAATAACTCGGCCCAAATTGTCCTTGCTCCTCAGAAAGCATTGCTTTGAGAAACCCAGACCTGCAAATGTGGAGTATGACAGGTGACAGAGAAGTTCTAAAATGCACTATCTCAAAGTCTGCTTGCTTCCTATTCCTTGTCAATTTGCTATAAAAATCTGATGCCCCTAAACCCTCTAACTAGCTACAACATGGGAAATGCCAATGAAAATCCCTGTTTGTGGACAGCAAAACTGCCTTCGATGCAAAGACAGAGCTGAGAGGAGGTAAAGCAAAGAATGAGGGCACTGAACATCAAGCAGGGTCAGTGTCACTCACTCATTCACATACTCACTCATTCATTCAACACAGGCACAGTACTGTGTTAGGCCTGGCACATAGTAAGTGTTCAAGTATTTGTTAAATGAGTGGTAAAGGCTTACTACAGGAAGCAATGTAATAAAGAACACATTTATTAAGAGAACAAACTGTTTAAACATTTTAATATTTTGTTTGTAATGCTATTAACTACAGAATACTCTTATGATAATTAAGGCATGACTTTGAGCTAAAGAGTTAGGGCTTCTATTTTTTTAAATTAGTAGACTTTATTATCTAGAGCAGTTCTAGGTTTACAGCAAAATTGAGCAGAAAATATAGAGAATTCCCCTGTACCACCTCTCTGCTACACACAGTTGCTCTTGTTATTAACATCTTGCCTTAGTGTGGAACATTTGCTACAATCAATGAACCTACATTGACACATCACCATCCCACAAATTTCGTGAGTTACATTAGGGTTCACTTATGGAGTTGTACATTCTATGCATTTGACAAATGTACAGTGGTAGGTATCTACCATTACTATGTCAAACAGTAGCTTCACTGCCCTAAAAATCACCCATGCTCTGCCTATTTCCTCTTTCTTCCCTTCAAACTCCTGGCAACCACTGATGGTTTTACTGTCTCCATAGTTTTGCCTTTTCCACAATGTTCTTGAGTTGAAGTGAGATGGTAAGTAGGCTTTCAAATTGGCCTTTTCCACTTAGTGATATGCATGTGAGCTTCTTACATGTCTTTTCATGGCCTGAGAGCTCATTTCGTTTTATCATTGAGTAATATTCTGTGGTCTGAATGTACTACAATGTATGTATCCATCACCTACTAAATGATATCTTGGTTGATTCCAGATTTTGGCAATTATGATTAAAGCCACTGTAACCATTCATGTGCAGGTTTTCAACACCTTTGAGTAAATCTTTTTAAAGTATATTTTATTGATTATGTAATTACAGTTTTCCCATTTTCCCCCTTTGTCACCCCTCCACCCTTCACCCACAACCCTGCAGCATTCCCCCATTTAGTTACTGTCTCTGGGTTGTACATGTAAGTTATTTGACTTCTCTGTCTTCTACACTGTTCTTAACCTCTCCATGTCTATTTTATGCCTACCAATTATTTTTCTTATTCTCTCTACCTTTCTCTCCACTCTTTCCCTCCCCCTCCCCACTGAAAATTCTCCATGTGATCTCAATTTCTCTGGTTCTGTTCCTGTTCTAGTTGTTTGCTTTGTTTTGGGGGGTTTCTCTAGGTTCAGTTTTTGACAGTTGTGAGTTTCTTGTCATTTTACTGTTCATAGTTTTTGATCTTCTGCTATTTCTTAGATAAGTCCCTTTAACATTTCATAAAATAAGGGCTTGGTGATGATGAACTCCTTTAACTTAACCTTATCTGTGAAGAACTTTATCTGCCCTTCCATTCTAAAGGAATAGCTTTGCTGGATAGAAAGTAACCTTGAATGTAGGTCCTTGCCTTTCATGACTTGGAATACTTTCCAGCCCCTTCTAGCCTGTAAGGTTTCTTTTGAGAAATCAGCTGATAGTCTCATGGGAACTCCTGTGTAGGTAACCCTCTCATTTTCCCTTGCTGCTTTTAAGATTCTCTCTCCCTTTTAAATCTTGGGTAATTTAATGACGATGTGCCTTGTGTGCTCCTCCTTGGATCCAATTTTTTGGGGACTCTCTGGGCTTCCTGGAAGTCTATTTTGTTCACCAGATTGGGGAAATTTCCCTTCATTATTTGTTCAAATAAGTTTTTGACTTCTTGCTCTTGTTCTTCTCCTTCTGGTACCCCAATGATTTAGATTTTGGAATGTTTAAAGTTGTCTCAGAGGTCTTTAAGACTCTTCTCCTTTTTTTGAGTTCTTTCTTCATTCTGTTCCAGTTAGATCTTTATTTCTTCCTTTTGTTCCAAATCATTGATTTGAGCCCCAGTTTCCTTCCCTTCACTGTTGGTTCCCTGTATATTTTGTTTTATTTCACTTTGAGTAGCCTCCATTTATTCCTTCATTTTGCAACCAAGCTCAATCATTTCTGTGAGCATCATGATTACCAATATTTTGAACTCTGCATCAGATAGGTAGTCTCTATCTCCTCATCACTTAGCTCTTTTTCTGGAGTTTTGCTCTGTTCTTTCATTTGGGCCATATTTCTTTGTCTCAGTGCACCTGTTATGTTGTTTGGGGGCAGAGCCTTAGGTATTCACCAGGGTGGGGCAACCCTCTTTACTGTGTTGTGGTGCTGTCTGTGGGGGAGGGGTCAGAGAGGGAACAATGCTTCTGGCTTACTCTGCTCTAGCCTCATTTTCCAATGAACTCTCTGGTGTGAAACTGGGAGTTTCTCCCTCTGTGGCAACTACCACAGTAATTTACAGCTACCTTTTGAGTCTTTAGTTTCCTGGTCAGCCAGCCCCACCTTGCCTGTCTGCTGCCTGGTTGCATGACCTCTCTGCCTGGCTCCACCCCTCCTACCAGTCTGGGTGAATGTTTCTTTAACTCCTTGGTTTTAGGAGTTCCATGCAGTTTGATTTTCTGGCAGTTCTGGTTGTTAATTATTTTTAGATTGGTTATTATCCTTCTTTTGGTCATTTGAGGAAGTGAAGCATTTCTACCTACACCTCCATCTTGGCCCGAACTTCACCTTTGAGTAAATCTTATACTAAAGAGGGCAATAGCTGGAATGTATGTTAAGACTGTAAGAAACATAGCCTTATAATAAACTATCAAACTAGCATGACCAGGTAGCTCAGTTGCATTGCCAGTGCATCAAAAAGATACAGATTTGATCACCAGTCAGGGCATATAGCTAGGTTGTAGATTCAGTCCCCAGTTGGGAGGAGGCAGCTGACTGATGTTTCTCTCTCAGATTGATGGATCTCTCTCTCTCTCTCTTTCTTCCCCCACTTCCTCTCTCTAAAATCAATAAATGTATTCTTGAGTGAGGATTAAAGAATAAAGAAAAGAAAGAAAGAAACCACAAAACTGGTGGCTGCACCATTTGGGATTCCCACCAGCAATGAATGAGAGTTCCTCTTTCTCCACTTGTCTGTCAGCATTTGGTCTTTTCATTGTTTTGGATTTTAGCCATTTATTTTAATATGTATACAGTGGAGCAAGATTATTATTATTATTATTATTATTTTAACTTTTATTTTCTCAATTACATATGGTGTGAAACACCTTTTTATATGCTTATTTACTACCTCTATATCTTATTTGGTGAGGTTTCTTGTTCAGATCTTTTGCTCATTTTTTAAATTGAGTTGTTTGTTTTCTTATTGTTGAATTTAAAGAGGTCTTGTATATTTTGAGTACAAATCTTTTATTAAATATGTGTTTTGCAACTATTTTATCCCAATCTGTGGCTTAGCTTTCTATTCTTTTACCAACATCTCCCACAGTGCAGAAATGTTCAATTTTAATGTAGCCCAACTTATCAATATTTTTTCTCATGAATTGTGCGTCTAGAGTTGTATCTAAAAAGTCATCACTAACCTAAGGTTACCTCTAGATTATCTCTTATAATATCTTCTAAAAGTTTTAAAGTTTGGATTTTACATTTAGACCTAGGACATCCATTTTGTCTGAAACCAATAGAGCTATTTCAACTTCCTTTTGATTAGTATTAGCATAGTGTATTTTTTCCTCTTTACTTTAAAAATTAAAAGTAAATATCTGTCTTTATATTTAATGTGGGTTTCTTGTAGACCATCTGTTTTTCTGAGATAACTCTGATAGTCTCTGTCTTTTGATCAGTATTGTCAACATAAGCAACATCCAAACCTGTAAGAATTTTAATGAGTTTGACCCAAACTGACAACAATTGCTGGGAAGCACAATCTCAACAGATGAGATAGTGCTCCAGAGAATGGCAGGTTTGTATCTTACTTTAGTACAATCAAAGGATGAGGTACAAGGGGTTACATGAAATTCACTGGTGATGGGTGGGAGAAAGCAAAACAGAGGAAGTGTCTGGGACTGGATTAAAAACTAAAAGGAATAGACACTTCTTCTACATAGTTGGATATAGGGTAGCTAACTGTGGGGGGTGAGGCTCAACCCGCAGGCTCCCCCCCCTCCACCCGCCCCAGCTTCCATGGATGAGAATAAGTCTACCAAGACATGATCTGCTTGGGGAGGAAAGGTGGCCAATCTCTCAAAGGAGAAGGACCAAGAGCTTTTTCCTCAATGGGCTTTTATTGGGTTTGTTTTGCACAGGAATACAGGTAAAGTTCATTAATCATTGTCAGGCAATAAGGATCAAACAATAGATAACAAAGAACTCTGAGGGCCTATTTTGAGTCAGGGTCAAATAGCTGAAGAGCTATAAAACTTTGAGGAAAAAACTCACTTCTTGCTTGGACCCTTATTTAATTCAGAGCATTCTAAACAAAGCAGGTTTCATAGGATTTTATATATTCTTTCTTGGGTCTGATTGTCCTAGGGAACCTGCCCTTTCCAGCACAGGGCAGTACCCACCACCAGCATTGTTTCAGGCTTAAGGCATTGTCTCAGGCTTAAGTCAGGCAGGGGTAGTAAGGCATCCAAGAGATTAGGAGACTTCTTAAAGACAGAATGAAAACTCAGGCTACGGCATGGCCATGGGACGAGGGTCCATCACTCCCTTTTGCTGTAGTCCCCCAGTCCTTCCCTTGGGCCTCCACATGATCATGCCTGTCTTAGGTCATTCCTCCCTTGGGGAATCTTACTCGTCATTGGCTAACCGACCAAGCATTGGGGATCAGTTACGGATGAAGTAAAAGGAGAAGAAGCAGTCCTTGTGCCAGGGAGATAAGTTTTGTCTCCTTAGTGGCTGATGGTTTGAAGGTCACTCACTCAGCCTTAGCTATGGGAGGGTTACAGCTTCTGAAACCAGGCAGGGTGGTTACCAACAGTTAACAGTTAACAAGTTAGGTGATAATAATAACAATGAGGGGATTTGTGGTCTGTGCTCTGGTGGTTGTGCTTTGAGGGGTGGAAGGTGGGGAAAGGAAATTACTTTGATATTCCAAAAGTATGTTATTAGGTATGTTATCATAGATGCCCCCCCCCACCCCCCGCCAAAAGACAACAAACAGCCTCAGTTAAGGTAAAGACTGACTTTTGTCAGGGGAAATACTGGCCTAAGACAAGATGACCAGCCATGAACTGCCTTCAGTTAGAAAGTTTTAATTTCAGACCATCCTATGTGGTTACTTTAGGTCTCTGAGTTTGCAGGGCCACTGTGCAGTTCTCCCCTGAACTTCTCAGGCTTAGTGTGTGGCCCCTTTTCATCACATTTTAATTCATTATTGGTATAGTTGGTTTAATATCTACTATCTTTGCAACTACTTTCTGTTCATTGCCCTTGTTTCTGTTTTTGATCTTGCCCTCCTTTTCTGTGTTTCTTGGTGTTACCTGAGCATTTTATATTCCATTTTTTTCTCTTTAACTATATTTATTTTTTATTTTAATTTTTTTAGTGGTTGCCTTCTCTAACGCTCTTCCTTTGTTTATGTGTAACCAAATTTTTAACCCATATCATTTTTATTTTCTGGGAAGAATTCCTTTTTACCATTTCTTGTAAGACAAGTCTATTAGTGACAAATTTCATCAATTTTTGTTTGAGAAAATCTTTCTTTTTTTGTTCTTTTTTTCTCCATTTAAAAAAATTTATTTTTTATTGTAAAATAAAAAATATACATAGCATGAAATTTATAATTTCAACCATTCTTAATCAACTTTTCATTGACATTCATTAAGTACATTCATGTTTTGCTTACCCATCACTACCACCCATATCCAGAGCATTCTTATCTTCTCAAACTGAAATTCTGTCCTCATTAAACAGTAATTTTCCATTCCTCCTCCCCAGGATAACCACCCTCTACCTTATGTCTCTATGAATTTGACTACTCTAGATACCTCATACAAATAGAATCATACAGTGTATTTTTCTTCACTTTTGAAGAATAATTTCACCTGATACAGAATTCTAGTTGATGGGTTTTTGTCATTCAATACTTTCAATATTTTACTCCACTATCTTCTTGCTTGCATAATTTCTGAAAAGATGTTTGACATAGTTCTCATTTTTATTCCTCTACAAGCAAGGTGGACATTCTTTCTCTGGTTAAAATAAAGATTTTCAGTTTGTTTTTGATTTTCTACAGCTTGAATATAACATGCCTAAGTAAGTGTGCCGTTTTCAGTATTTATCCTTCTTTCTGCTCTCCAGGTTTTCTGGGTCTATGCTTTAGTGTTCATTAACTTGGAGAAATTCTCAGTCCTTATTGCTTCAACTATTCTTTTATTCCTTTCTCTTTTTCTTCTCCTTCTAGTACACCCATTACACATATGGTAGAATTTTTGTGGTTGTTCCAAATTGTTGAACATTCTGTTCTTTTATTTTTTTCATTTTTTCTCTTTGTAGTTTAGTTTGGAAAGTTTCTGTTGACATGTGTTCAAGCTCACTGGTTTCTTTCTGTGCCACATCTAGTCCACTGATGAGTCCACTAATGGCTCATGTTCTCTGTCTGGTATAGTGCTTTTCATCTCTAGAAATATCCTCTAGTTCTTTCTTAAGGTATCCAACTGTATGCTTACAGTACCCATCTGCTCTGGTATGATGTCCACTTTTTCTGTGAGAGCCCTTAGCATATTAATCAGTTATTTAAGTTATCAGACTGATAATTCTAAAATTTCTGCCACATTTGAACCTGGTTGTGATAATTGCCTTGTATCTCAAATTGTGGGTTTTGTGCCTTTATAGCATGCCTTGTAATTTTCTGTTCAAAACTGGACATGATGGGTTGGGTAATAGGAATGGTACTTGCTCCAGCAGCAGCTTCTGCTCTTGGTGAGTTGTGACTCTCTGTATCTGCCTCTCTGCCCATTTATGTTTTTGTTGTGTTTTTTGAGAAAACTTGTCAAGACAGATTTTATTTTTTTTCAAGTTAGATAAATATGTCAAAAATACAGGCTAGTCTATGTAACAGTAGTTTCAGCCATTTAAAAGTTATACAGAATTTGGAAAAAGCAGTTTAAACACAAGTCTGAAAACATTCAGTCCATAAATAGTATACAACTGCTCAATTTAATTATTGCTAGTTATATGCAGCTTTTACTTAAGACTGCTCTCCACAAGGAAAAGGGCAGTGTTTGTGCATTTTGATTATTGATCCTAAGGCTATGACTCTTAAAGCCAATCCAAAATCACAATAAGTTCATTTTGAATAAAGTGTAAATTTTGATTAGTACTATGACCCTCTTCTTCAGTTTAATTCTATTTTGTCACTATACCAGAAATGTAATATTTTGTTTGAGGAAAGAGTAAACACATTAATGGTTTTGTTTTTAAAAAATATATCTTATTGATTTTGCTATTAGAGTTGTCCTACTTTTTTGCTCCCCTTTATTCTCCTCTACATGCACCCTCCCCCTGCCACCAGCATTTTCCCACATTAGTTCATGTCCGTGGGTTGTACATATAAGTTCTCTGGCTTCTCCGTTTTCTACACTATTCTTAACCTCCCCCTGTCAATTTTCTACCTACCATTTATGCTTCTTATTCCCTGTGCCTTTTCCCCCATTCTCCCCTCTCCCCCTCCCTGCTGATAGCCCTCCATGTGATCTCCATTTCTGCGGTTCTGTTTCTGTTCTAGTTGTTTGCATAGTTTGTTTTTGTTCAGTTGTTGATAGTTGTGAGTTTTTTGTCATTTTACTGTTCATATTCTTTATCTTCTTTTCCTTAGATAAGTCCGTTTAACATTTCATAAAATAAGGACTTGGTGATGATGAACTCCTTGAATTTGACCTTATCTGAGAAGCACTTTATCTGCCTTTCCATTCTAAATGAAAGCTTTGCTGGATAGAGCAATCTTGGATGTAGGTCCTTGCCTTTCATGACTTGGAATACTTCTTTCCAGCCCCTTCTTGCCTGCAAGGTTTATTTGGAGAAATCAGCTGATAGTCTAATGGGCAATCCTTTGTAGGTAACTCCTTTTCTCTTGCTGCTTTTAAGATTCACTCCTTTAAAAAAAAGCAGGTCTTCTTCTGGCCTAGATGGAGGCACAGGTAGACACACTGTGCCCCCTCATACAACCAAAATAAGGACAACAATAATTTAGAAACAAAAAACAACCAGTACTGACAGAAAGTTGAACTGTATGGAAGTCTGACAACTAAGGAGTTAAAATAGACACATTCATCCAGACCAGTAAGGAGGAGTGGAGTCAGGCAGCCAGGCGAAGAGGGGTCACAGCAAAAAAAGCAGTGGCACCAGGCACACAAGGCAGCAGCTTACAAACCCCAGGCACGTACGATGGCAGTGGGCGGACCATGGGCACACAGGCATGGTAGATCTCAGGCGCAGGGTGGCAGCAGGTGAACCCAGAAAGCCAGTGATTGTGAAACAGAGCATGGTGCACAAGGTGGCTGGCTGAGCCATGGTCCCACTTTCGCCCACAGATAAACCAGACGAAATTGGGGAGTGAGACAAACTGCACAAACCAGGGCCCCAGATGGGAAAATAAAACCTCAAAACACCAATTGCAAACACCTGGGGCGGGGGGTTGAGGTGCTGGGAGAGACTCCCATCCTCACAGGAGGATTTGTTGGAGAAACCCACAGGGTCCTATAATATACACAAGCCAACCCACATGGGAATCAGCACCAGAAGATCCCATTTTGCTTTGGGGAATCAGGGGAAGTGACTAAAATCCGTCAGAGAGTGGAGCAAGAGCCATTGTTCACTCTCGAACCCCTGCCCCACATACAGCATCACAACCTAGCAACTGGGTTGCCCGGCCCTGGTGAACACCTAAGGCTCCACCCCTCACTATGTAACAGGTGCATCAAGACAAAAAAAAAATGACCCAAAGGAAAGAACAGATCAAAGTTCCAGAAAAAACACAACTAAGTGACAGAGAGACAGCCAGCCCCTCAGATGCACAGTTCAAAGCACT
This sequence comes from Sturnira hondurensis, assembly GCF_014824575.4. Lineage (NCBI taxonomy): Eukaryota > Metazoa > Chordata > Mammalia > Chiroptera > Phyllostomidae > Sturnira > Sturnira hondurensis. The sequence continues at coordinate 6,906,892 of NW_028095541.1, forward strand.
GGTGATCAGGATGCTCACAGAACTGGTTGAATTTGGTCACAAATTAGATGGAAAAATGAAGGCTATGCTAAGCGAAATGAAGGAAAATGCACAGGGAACCAAGAGTGATGGAAAGAAAACTGGGACTCAAATCAATGGAGTGGACCAGAAGGAAGAAACAACCAAACAGAAAACAATGAAGAAACAAGAATTAAAAAAAAATGAGGAGAGACTTAGGAACCTCCAGGACATCTTTAAACATGCCAACATCCGAATTATAAGGGTACCAGAAGGGGAAGAGGAAGAGCAACAAGTGGGAAACTTATTTGAACAAATAATAAAGGAGCACTTTCCCAATCTGGCAAAGGAAATAGACTTCCAGGAAGTTCAGGAAGCTCAGAGAGTTCCAAAGAAGTTGGACCCAAGAAGGAACACACCAAGGCATATCAGAATTACATTAGCCAAGATTAAAATGAAGGAGAGAATCCTAGAAGCAGCAAGAGATAAAGGGACAGTTACCTACAAAGGAGTTCCCATCAGACTGTCAGCGGATTTCTCAAAAGAGACCTTACAGGCAAGAAGGGGCTGGAAAGAAGTATTCTAAGTCATGAAATCCAAAGACCTACATCCAAGATTACTCTATCCAGCAAAGCTGTCATTTAAAATGGAAGGGCAGATAAAGTGCTTCTCAGATAAGGTCAAGTTAAAGGAGTTCATCATGACCAAGCCCTTATTATGTGAAATGCTAAAGGGACTTATCTAAGAAAAAGAAGATGAAAAATATGAACAGTGAAAGGACAGCAAACTCACAGTTATTAACAGCCACACCTAAAACAAAAGCAATCTAAGAGGATGGCTAGATCATGAGTGGAGCCATAGAAATGAAGATCACATGGAGGGTTAGCAACAGGGGAGTGGGAGGAGGAGAGAGGGGAAAAAGGTACAGAGAATAAGTAGCATAGATGGTAGGTAGAAAATAGACAGGGGGAGGGCAAGAGTAGTGTGGGAAATGTAGAAACTAAAGAACTTATGACACATGGACATGAACTAAAGGGGGGGAATGCGTGTGGGAGAGGGTGTGCAGGGTGGAAGGGAATGAAGGGGGAAGTGGGACAACTATAATAGCATAATCAATAAAATATATTTAAAAATTAAAAATTAAAATTAAAAAAAGATTCACTTCTTATCATTAATCATGGATAATGTAATTATGATGTATCTTGGTGTGTGCTTTCCTGGGTCCAACTTGTTTGGGACTCTCTGATCTTCCTGGACTTCCTGAAAGTCTACTTCCTTTGCCAGGTTAGAGAAGTTCTTCATTATTTTTTCAAATAAATTTTCAGTTTTTTGCTCTTTGTCATCTCCTTCTAACATCCCTATGATTCACATGTTGGAATGTTTAAAGTTCTCCTCGTTTTTCTGAATTCTGGTTTCTTCATTCTGTTCTGGTTGAATGTTTACTTCTTCCTACTCCAAATTGTTGATTTGAGTCCCAGTTTCCTTGTCATCACTGTTGGTGTCCTGTATATTTTCTTTTATTTCACTTTGTATAGCCTTCACTGTTGCCTCTAATTTGTGGCAATACTAAACTATTTCTGTGAGCATCTGATTACCAGCGTTTTGAAATCTGTATCTGATAGCTTGACTGTATCTTCACTGCTTAGTTTCATTTTTGAAGCTTTGATCTGTTCCTTCATTTGGGGGATATATATATATATAAACAAATATATATATATATATTTGTTTATATATATATAAACAAATATATATATATATATATTTGTTTCAGTGTGCCTGTTGTATAGTAAGGGGTGCAGCCTTAGGTATTTGCCAGGGTGGGGCAACATACGTATCTGTGTTGTGGAGCTGTATGTTGGGGAGCGGTCCAGGAGGGAATAACGGTGAGTGCTCAGCTCTTGGCTAGCTTTCAGTCACTTCCCCTGTTACCCACAATCAAATTCACCTCTTCTGGTGCTGATTCCTGGGTGGGCAGGTTTGTGTACACTCTTGGACCCTGTGGTTCTCTCCAGTGAACTCTCCTGTGAGGCTGGGAGTTTCTCCCACTGCCTCAACCCCCACAGGTTTTTTCAGTCAGAGGTTTCAAGGCTTTATTTCCCTGCACTGGAACCCTGGGTTACTCAGTCTGTCTTAGTCCTAAGTTGTTCCTTCTGGTTCATCCACATGCAAGTGTGGGACCACCTGGTCCACTAGCCACAGCCTTGCCACATGTCCTCTCTACCCCAGCTGCCTGTCTCTGCCTCTCCTACCGGTATGTATGAATATTTCTTTTTTAACTCCTTGGTTGTTACACTTCTATACAGTTCAATTTCCTGGCAGTTCTAGTCATTTTTTGTTTTTAAATTTGTTGTTGTCCTTCTTTTGGTTGTGTGAGGAGGGAAAGTGTGTACATCTATGCCTCCATCTTGGCCAGATGTCCTCTAAATTACTGGTTTTCAAATAGAGTGATAAGAAATATTAACTTTAAGTTGCAGTGTAGAAACAAAGCTGGCACATCAAGCTTAAAAACATTGAAACAATAAATTCAAGAATGAAAAAGAAAACATTTAAAGTTTAACCAAAAACCAAAGCTATACTTCTTTCTCCTTAGATGTTAAATGTTGAGACATAAAATGAACTTTATGGGCTAGTAACGATCTACTGCTCTCTATTTTCTTGTTAAAAAAAAAACCAAAACAAAAACAAAGAGTTAGCCATGTAACTGGAACATGTTTTAAAACAAAGCTATTTGCTCATAATGCCATATGAAAGAACAAATCATAAAATCACATACTTTTAAATGTAGCTAGGAAAAAAAGGATAATGTGGGTCACAGTGGAAAACACAGGGGACATCACTTACTCTGGGGATGGATGATACATAGTAGACTTTCAGCCTGAGGTTCACGTGGGAGACGTAAAAGTTAAGGATACACCAAAGAGAGAGCAATGGCTTCGTTTCCTGCTTTCCTGTCAGACCCTGCTATAGGGTCAGGTTTATTACTGACATTTCATCCTCATAAGTTCTTGAATAAACTGAAACATATATTGGTGTTAATTGTGAGGTGAATTGGAAAAACCTTTGAAAATAATTTTTAGAACAAAAGTGACACTCAGGACTATTTGGCAATGATACTTAACGACTTAAACCCTAAAAGTAGACCACATTTTTAGGAGGTAGAAAACAAGTACGAAAACTTGCCACTTAGTCATCTTTCCTAATTTTTGGCCAACTTTGGATCTCTGTAACTCTTACTCCCACTTCTCCCATTAAACTATCAGTCCCACTACTATTCATTACCTAAAGTTATACACCTAGAGCTGCGAAGAAAAATCTTTTTAAGAAGTTTTGCTTTTAAGTCACTGAGTATATGCAATACTCAGGTATCAAGTCAGATCATGTTATACTTCTATACTAGATAAAATCATAAGGACATATCAACATAGAAAATATTATATAACATGAAAAAAACACTGAATACCACTACATGTGATTCTGATATGTCAGAGCAGTTATGTAACCAAAGTTATTAATATTTTCATTGAACTGATTTGAAAAAGCCTTATATCAAAACTGTGTTACCAGTGTTTACTGAAAATAGGCATGTGTTCTACTACAAAATTAACCTAATAAGAAAACAATACTCCACTTCATCCCAGTTATGTTGTGCTGATATCCTGTAGACAATATTATAAAAGGATTGCATTTTTGCAATAGGCTGCCCCTAAAAACTCACAGTATGGTAATGCAGAATTCATGTGTTTATATTACTATAAGAAGGTCATTAGTGAAACGTATGTAAGTCATGTAAAACACTAGCATTAAAGCTCTTAAGGGCAATAACTCAAACAGGCAGCTGCTAGAGAAGGTGCCACCAGGAATTTTATACACACACACATATGTATAATACATATATGTGTTTAGTTACAGCACATACTAATTTATCATGCTTCCACAGTGAAACGAATCGATTCACATAAGTTGTTGCTGAAACTAATGACCAAAAGGAGAATGGACTTCTGCCCCCTTCGGCTGCTAGCCCAACGCTGGAAACAGAAGCAATCACTTGCAATCTTCCACACAGTGTTGTTAGGAGTAGCCTGAGCAATCAGTGGGAAGTTCTGATTGAAGAAGTGCTATTTCCATCAAACTTCACAGTTCCACTGGCCACGACAAGAACTGTAGTCTGGGCCTGTGCAGCTTGCTCATAAACTGGTTGGCAATCTAACATATTAACTTAGAGTTCACTAGAAGCCAATACTGCAAAAAAATTTGAGCTTCCAGCCCTGTAACAATATTTCTGTTTTATATTAAAGCAGTCTTGTCAAGATATAACTTGGTCAGTCCTGTCTTCTTTTGCCCATTGTCTCGTAGTCAATATTGACAAGTTATGGATTCTAAAATCCACAGCCATAGCGATCAGGGAGCCTGAAGCAATCTGTTCAGGCAGATTGTTCAGGCAATGGCAGCATCTCTGTCTCCTTGTGTGTCCAGCTCCCTTGGCTGTAGGAGGACCAAATACAAAAGGTAGAGAAACCCATCAAACACATGGAATTCTTTCCCCGCCCATTGTCTTTTGGAAGTAGCTTGGTCTGTGGTTCTCTGTCCACTTTCAGAACAGAACAGTGGCTGCCCTGTGGCCTCAGTTCTCTGAAAGATCTAAGAAGAGTTGTTGGTTTTCAGTTTATTCAATTTTTTTCAAGAGTGATAACTTCCAAGAGTTATTTTTTAACAAGAGTGATAACTTCCAAGGTCTCTTCTATACATTGGACCAGAAACCAGAAGTTCCCAAAAGGCTTTTAGGATGCATCTGTCCTTTTACATCCAGTGAGCATTTATGAAGTGCTACTGGGCCAGGTACTGTCCCCAACCTGCCTTGCACACCTAAATGTCCAGCCTCCTCTGGACCCTTACAAGACTAGCCCAGATGAGACCTCCCATCTCTACTGTATGTGGGATTAGTAGGGAAGGGAAGACAGAAGAAGGAGGAATCTTTATGGAGGAAGAGAATAAACCTTACTTTGAGGTCACCAACTTTCATAAAACCAACCACCCTCATGGACTATGGAAAACTGGTTATCCGATATTAAACATTTTCCAGTTTCCTTTTATCTTACTCTTCCCAGCTGTACCAGAAATAGAAAGAGGGTGCAGCAGCACATGGATCTGTATTATCAAGTCACTGAATCTGAGGAGAAAGAGACGAGCTGCTGGCTGGACATAAGAGGAACAGGAGAAACTGAGAGTCCAGGTGCCCAGGTAGTTCCATGCTGCCCAAATCCATGCACAGAAATAGTTACCTCTCTGTGTGTGGCTTAAATGGAAGAACATATAGAATATAGCAGAATGTAAAATAAGGTCACCCTTTACCGGTAGGAAGACAAGACTATGGGTTAAAACCTCATTAGTTCTTGCACAGGTTAAAAATACTTTAATTGATAGATATTTCAAATAGATTAAAATTTTACTTTTTTGCTACTTACAAAGAAAAAAGTTTGCTGAGCAAAGTATAACAGTGTAAACCTATTTGAGGAACTATCAAACTAGAGAACAATCCTTTAGAAGCACCTATTTGCCTAAGAACAATTGCTACAGATACATTTGTGTCAATTTCCTAAGAACTTGTGCCAGGCAATAGGTGTTTGGTTAGTCTTGTTTGTCAATAAATTGTTGAAAGCAATGGCTGTATCTCTTTCTAAATGCTTTAGAAACTCTTTGACTAATTCAGAATGGATGGAAAGGGGAGGAAGAATTAGGCTAAATTGATGAAGCTTTCTATATATTTACATTATAATACTTCAAAGTAAATAAAGTGACAAAATAAAGACCCAACCAAATAAGAACAGGCCAACTTAATACCTAACCTCCCCACAGGAGCTGCCCCTAAAAACTGCTCCGTTTTTTCTCGGTTCACTTCTCAAATAGAATTACTTTATCTTATCCTAAGTAGTAGAAGTGACTAATAATAATTTAAAAAAAAAAACAGGATGAGTTGGGCAGGATTAACTGTGACAAGATATGTTTCCCTGAATATTAAACCACCTAATCTTTAAATTGACAGAGATCTTGTTCAGGCCTAGACTCCTGAATGCTCCCAAAGTTTCCCAGCTTCTCCTCGGCTGACCACTCATGTGATCCTTGGGACGTTGTCAAGTCTCCCAGCAGTATCTTCAGGCTTCAGCCTGAGCACGCAGAGAGCAGGCAGGCAGCAAGAACAGCCAGAAAGACAGCTCTAGGGGCCCAGCACTGGCTGACGCAACAGGGAGCCAGAAACAAAGGTGCCACCAAACCTCACAGCCCCACCCACTGAGATCGGACACTGTCTCCCCAAACACACATAGTGGCAGCATCATCAAATTACAGCCTGGCAAAACAAAACAGGACAGGACTAGGGATGGGGAGGTGACAAAAACATGGATTGTCACCTGCTGACGTTTTTTGTTCAGTGAGTGAGAAATGTCATATTGGAATGGAGTGGGGCAGCACTGAGGCCTTATTACATGCCGGGCACTGTGCCGGGCCTTTTGTACAGATGGTCTCATTTCAGATCCCAGCAATTCTGTCAAAGGCTTAAACATCCCCACTTTATACAGGAGGAGACTGAAGAGAAAGGAGGGACAGAAAAAGAGGAGAAAGAAAAGGAAAGGGAGAAAGGGGTTTGCATGAGCACTTGCTAAGGCACTGGGTCCTGTTAGAGTTTTTATGCGTCATCGCATTTCATCTTTGCATCTTGAAGGTGACAACTTAACCTGCTAGGGACTGGTCAACAAGTAGAAGCTGGGACCATGTTACTGTTAAAGATAACACAGCAGGGATGGTGGAGAGCACGCTGAACACTGATGACCAACTGGGAGGTTAGGCCACAGACACATGGGAAGAGCAGAGGGGATGTGAGGCATTGGCTTCCCACAGGCAGCCTTCAAGCCCTTCAAGCTGACGGGTAGCCTGGAGGGAACTGAATGAAATTCAGTCTGAATTTTACCTGGCACTGACCAACTGGAAGGCCTCTTAAGTCACAGCTCTCTCCCTATAATATGAGGATCGTTTTCCCTGCTCTTGTGGGACTGTTGGAAGGCAGAGATAACACTTAGCTCATAGTATTCATTCATAAATAATAAGAACATTATTATTATGGGGGTGGGTGAAATGGGGGAAGTGGGTTGAAAGGTATAAGCTTCCAGTTATAAAATAAATAAGTCCTCAACATTCTGGTATCTCTCACCTGACCATCCATACCGAATGTTCCCATTCTCACATGACCCAACATCATGGTTTATGGTTTATGATTTCTACAAAAACCCTGTCCTCTGTCTAGTGGTGCTTCGAATCTTTTATGTTGTGATATTGCAGCATGGGCGGGAGGATTTTACGGAACATTGGGGTGCTCTCCATGACCACAGATAAATGAATAAAATATAAGCAACCGGTCTGGTGGGTTTTGAAAAGGTTGTTTTTCATCTATTTCTTCCACCCAGGGACTTTCTAGCAGGATGGCTATGACCTTATTTAGAAAGCAGTACCCAAACGTTTTATTTTAAATAGATTCACATTAAAAGCATAATTGTTTTAGATTCTGTAGGGGTCATGTAACTTTCTAAGTCAGTTTCTAACCTAGTTGCAGTTCATCTCTTTCACCTGCATTTTACTTGGTGTTTGTCTAAAGAAAGGAAAGAGGAAAGCAAGTATGAATTGTACTATTTGTACTAAATCTTGGGGATATTTTTGGTACATTTATTTCAGGGTAGGGTATTAGAAAAAGAAAAAAATTGTGTCTTAGTCTGAAGGTCTAAGTGATTAATACATTTGGCTTAATGCTGATGGTTTGTTCACTCTTTAAGATGAATTGGCTTTGAAAACAAATGAAGAACATCTCTCCCCCTTTTCTCCACCGCGTGTGCAGGTGGCATGCTCGGTGATCCTGCTGGACTCTAGCTGGAGTAGGATGCCGCTACCCCTGTGTTCCCGTGCCAGGTGTGTTCCCTTTCTTGTGTCTACCAGAGTGGATGCAAACAACTACGTGATCCATCCCAAAGACATCCCTAGTTAATTCCAGCTGATGGGAGACCAGAAACTTTGTAAATGGATGGTTTGATACTACTGCAAATAAAAAAAGGGCCTGGAACTTTTTATTCCAATAAATAAGTAAATAAATAAGTCGTGGGATGTAATGTACAAGTTGACTATAGTTAACAATATTGTACTGCATATTTGAAAGTTTCTAAGAAAGTGAATCTTGAAAGTTTCATCACAAGAAAAAAACTTGTAACTGTGTGGTGACCAATGTTATCTAGACTAGTGGTGATCATTCCATAATATATGCAGATATCAAATTGTTATGTTGTGCACTTGACACTAATATAATGTTATATGCCAATTATACCATGATAAACAAGAACATTATTGTTATTATTATTATAATTATTACCATCTCAATTTTGGAGTAAGGCTGGATCTGGCCAAGAAGCAGAGACAGAGAAGGCATTCCAGATGCTGGAGCTTTTAAGGAAGTGTTTAAGGAAGCAGGAAGTTTCTAGTCATCCAGTTCTTCCCTCCCTCTCCCCAGGTGGAGCCTTTTTTCCCCATCATTTTCTCTTACTTAACCCAACACTCAGAGTGCCATCTCTAAAACAATACACAAAAATTAGACTTGGCACAAGTTGAGTTAGGGACCCCCAAGCCAGGTACCGCTGTCCCCAAATGAACTGAAACTGTATGGAAGGAACACTGCAAACAGTAAAAAAAATCTCGTCAAGTGCCTTTCACAGGGAAGGACCCCGGCCTTATGAAAGAGAAGGTAGAAAGTAAGTGATCGGAAACATGCACCTGGAAACTAATAGGGAGAGTTGAGAGCACACTTAAGATATGTTGTTGTCTGTTTTAAATTTACTATCACAATTCATGTCAGTTTATTCATGATGCATTCTAATATTCAATGCTAAATTCTTTAACTCCTTTTTCTATGCCCTCAACTCAAAATACTTGTTGGTTATACACATATGCTGAAACTATCAGATCACGAGACTTAGGATTTGGAGACAGGTCAAGAAAAAAAGAAAACAACAAAACAAGATACAATCCACTGCTCTAAAAAGAGGCATTTTAGTTAATTCAACTCCTTGTCAGGGTGATCTCTTTTCCGGAATGTGCACTCATAGACCAATACCTCCAATATGGTCTTTGCTATTTTTTTAAAAAAGAGGAAGAGAAGTCATAACCTCAAATATCCTTAGTTTCTTCTAGTTCATTCTTTCATCTTTATTTTTCTTACAATAAATGTATCACATATCTATTAGAGGAAATTAAAATTGTTTGTATATCACTTAAAACTGATAATAGGTAATTGTTAACATTTTGTGGCAGTTTATTTATATTTGCATATTACACACAAAATTAGGATCTTAACAAGTCTCTTCTTTATTCAGAAACCCTCGTTTTATTCTCATATCCTTGGCTGATCTGTGGTGCTTTTTGCTCTGGTTGCGCTTTCACGGCCTCACGGGCACTGCACTTGCTGTCGACTGACTGGCTCCTCAGCTCCACTGAAAGCCCCTTGAAGGAAAAGTGACCTTGTCCACTGTGGTGGTCCCCAAAGCTTTGCACATGGTAGAAATCATCAGCTAGGAAGTAGAACGAACCCACCAGTCATGGTTCACTTTATGTGCCCACTTCGCTGGACTGGTGCCCAGATGTTTGGCCAAACATGAGTCTAGTTGTTGCTGTGAAGGTGTGTTTTAGATGTGACTCCCAATTAAATGGTACACTTTGAGTAAAGCAGATTACCCTCCATAGCTTGGGTGGGCCTCATCCATTAGTCGAAAACTTCAGAGAAAGGACTGATGTCTCTCAAAAGTGGGGGGTTGGGGGGCAGCGTGGAACTCTGCTGGCAGATGACCTTTGGACTTGAGCTGCAACATAAACTCTTCCTGGGTCTCCAGCCTGATGGCCAACCCTGCAGAATTTCGATTGGTCAGCCACAGCAAAATGAAAGAGAAAATAAGCAATTATGAGGTAATTCCTTAAAATCTCCCATTTCTCCCTCCCTCCCTCTCTCTCTCTCCCTCCCTCCCTCTCTCTACTGCCTCTGTTTCTCTGGATGTCCTGTCCCCACCCAGTGAGCTGCACCACCACTCCCTGCCTCTCTTCTGTGCTTGCCTCCCCCAACAATTCCCCTATGTTCTCCCCCAGTACTGCCCCTCGTACCTCTTTTCTGCAAGGCCCAGTGTTTAGACTTCCACCCTCTCTCCCACCCACATCCTTCTTAGGGAACTCACTCTCTCGGTCAGCAACTGTGCACTGACTCGATTGGTTTTCTCCATCAATTATACAGAAGCAGGATGTGGTTTGTGCACAGGGTGGTGGCCCTAGGTTGGGGGCAGAGACAATGATATGAGACAAAGGTAAGTAAGTTCTGTCCTGAAAGGATTTGACAATTAAGAAAATAATTGCAGGAGAGGTAAAGCAAGTATGTATACAACTATACCAGGGGGTGGAGCACATGAACAGGGAAGGTGGGAAAGCAGGGACCAGGGAAGGCTCGTGGTGCAAGTCCATGACAGATGGAAAGGATTCTGAGCATGGCTGGGGAAAGTGCAGGACCTGAATAGACAGGAGTAAGGGGTAAATCAAGTCAGACACAGGACTGGACTCCTAACTCAAGAGTTCAATAGACACACAGTCACATTTCGCCAACACCCCATGGTCAGCGTGTCCAAACATCACTCTTTCCCAAGTCTGCTCTCTTTCTACAGGGGAAGAGAGATATGATTCTCTTTTATGTCATTCAGGCTCAAAACCAACCAAATGTCTGACTCAGCTTTTCCCCCTCCCCAGTAGTAACTGTGTCATTAGTGTTTCCCAGGAGAGGAAAGCCATGTAGTCCAACCCCTATCCAGACAGCACCCGAAGGTCATTCGGTCTCTAGCAGATTCCTGCTCTGCTAGAAACTCACTGTTCTGTTTGCTGTTTGTGTTTCCTGCTTAGATAGTAAGTTAATACTCAGGAGTTAAAGTTAGAAAACTCGGGGGAAGTGGCTCCAGAGCTGTCAGCTCATCCTACACGGGACCTGGCAGCTTCAACAGCAGAGGAGAAGCACGCACCTTCGTGACACATGGAACTTCTACTGATGGCACCCAAAACGACAATGGCTGTTAGGCAGTCCCATCACACTAACTCTCAATGGATTGATTAAAATTGCCAGATGCCAGTCACCTAGAGCTGTCGTGCTCTCTTTCCTCATTTCTCAGCCAGTCTCAATTCCTCTTCCTGACCGACAGCGGCTCCACTCTGGCCCTGCCTGACCACTCTGCCTGTCTCCTCCCCCAAGCAAGCCCCCCACTCCAGCCAGGCCAGCTGGTCTCCCCCGTCATGTGGACATATCACATCAATCCCAGCTGCCACGTGCCTCAGAATTCATCAGTCAAATGAGTTTCACTCCACCAATCACAACCATGACTACGAAAGTGTCTACCAACAGGTGAATGGATAAGCAAGACATGGTATAAACATGTGACATTTTATCTATCCATTAAAAGGAATGAAGCCCTGGCTGGTGTAGCTCAGTGGATTGAGCACAGGCCCGTGAAGCAAAAGGTTGCCAGTTCGATTCCCAGTCAGGGCACATGCCTGGGTTGTAGGCCAGTTCCCCAGTAGGGGACACATGAAGGGCAACCACAGGTTAATGTTTCTCTCCCACTCTTTTTCCTTCCCTTTCCCTCTCTCTAAAAATAAAGAAATTAATTTTTTTTAAAAAGGAATGAAGTACTGACACACATTGGATGATGAACTTTGAAAACCTTATGATAAAGGAAAGAAGCCAGACACAAAAAGCCAGATATGTATGATGCCTTTTGTAGAAATATCCATAGAGGCAGAAGGCAGATCAGTAGTTAACCAGGGGCTGGGAAATGGAGAGTAACTGCTTAGTGGATACCATGCTTCCTTTTGGGGTGTTGAAAATGTTCTAGAACTAAACAGTGGTGATGGCTACACAACACTGTGGATGTACCAAACACCTTTGTACAGTGTAGAATTTGAAATGGTTAAGTAGGTAAGTTTAGGTTATATGTATTTTTACTTTAAAAAAGTTAAAAAGTAAAGAACATTTATAACTAATATGTTTCTAAGTGTGATTCTCAGACCACCCATATCAGCAAAGCTTAGGGTACTTGATAAAAATGAGTTTCTGGGCTCCCCCAAGCAAGACCCACAAAACTTGACTCCCACCAACTCCTGTAGTGTTGTATTGGCCTTTCAAAGCACCTCACATGACCTTTGCACACAGATTTGAAAATCAAACTATCAAACTAGAAAACTTAAGACAGGAATGCTCTCCTTCACGTGCCCAGCCTACTGGCCTGTTCAATACAGACTTTTTGTTGTTGTTGAGCGAATAGACATTTGTTCATCTTTGTTTAAAGGGAGCACACAGTTTTCTTTCTTTCCATATGTCCAGGACTATGTCAGTTACAAGGAAGAGTCCCCGTGCTGTGCTTCCACCTTGGACTGTGAGCCACACCCTGGGAGTGTGTGTCCACGCCAACTCGGGGGGAGGTGGAGTCTCCTTCGTTCCTTATGTAAAGGCACTGAGAATTTCTAGATTTCCAGAAGGGAATCTTCCTGCCATCCTTCACACCTCTTGGCATGGCAGTGGGAAATCCATCCTTCATACATTTTGTGCGGATTGACTGTATGGACTCAGGAATCACCCTTCATATGCAGAGGGGAGATATCAGTTGAAAGAATCCTAGGTCACCGATCAGAACCAGGGCTACAAAAGTCTTGTTTTGGGAATTATGTGACCGTAAGTGGACAATAATCGTCCCCTGAAATTTTTTTCACATCTGGCACTTGAAGTCAACGGTCTAGATGCCTTTGAATATCACTAGCATAAAATGTTTAATTAGATTTTCAGTTTTCACATGATCTCAACATATCAGTAAGTTTCACATAGTCCATATTTAATTTCTGCTGCAACAGGACCATCTGATGGAAAGTGAACAATGAGTATTGGGAGTAAATGTTGAGAAACATGTGACTAAAATAAGAAGCCAGCAGCACGGGACTAGTATTGATAACTTGAACAGGAAAAGAGATATTTTTGCAGTGTTGAGAAGATTCCCTTTTTGGACACCCACGCAAATACAGCTACTTTGATTCAGAGTTCTTTCCTGGATGGGTCCTGCAACAAGGTCCACTGGTCCTGAATGTCACTGCTCAAGACAGTGTTGCATGGCACCGGTTGTAGGCGGAAAACCATGGACAGTCCTGCATCGAAGCAAAAGTTGTTTGCAGGATTTTCTGCTACGCTGGCTGGGTTTTGCGATCAATATGCAACTACTCATGGAGCAGCACTTACTATGTGCAAAGCACTTCACCTGGTGCTGTGGGAATGCAAAGAAACACTTCAACTGTCTATGATCCCCAGAGGAAAAAATATAGTCTGCTTTTTAAAAGATCTTCTTTTGCTCTGCAAACAGATGTGCCTAGCTAGAGTGTTTTGGGGGGAAGTCATGGGGAGAAGACAGGAAAGAGGCCATATGGGGCAGGGGGCCCAGAGAGGACCAGCCAAACCTGAGGCTGGCTGAACAGTTAAGGCACAGGTCACACTAAGGCAGTAAATCTGTCTATGAAAAAGCCTAAAACAGGTTTTTGTGTCTCTCTACCCCTACGTGAAAGGCCATTCCAGGCGCCACCCCAAAGTGCTCTGAACTGACCTGCCTCAAGCAGTTTGCCGAGAGCATGTTCTCCTCTAATAAAATGTTTCATAAGGTGGATTTTCATGAAGTCTCGGGTCTTCTTTCACAACCCTAACAAGACACGTTAAGAACCACCACCAATCCTGTCGCATGAAGCAATATGGCCTAACAAGTAGCATCTGGTTTTGGAGAGGGCACCTTTAATTACCAAGCAATTTTGTGAGAGAAGGATGTGTCTGAACCTGTAAAGTCAGGTCCCTAAATAGCTTCCCACATTTCTACCCCACCCGCCCCTGCACCAAGCCCCTATGCCCACCCTGGGCACCAGAGCCCTGTCTATGAAGGGGCAGGGCAAGGGTCTTCTGGTGGTAGCTGGTGAGGGAGGCCCACTCTGCTTCCCCTGGGGGAGTCTTGGAAGTATGGAGGTAACTCATAAAAATAACCCCTTTAACTCCTATAAGTGGTTATTAATTAAGAGAAAACACCAGTCACCGTGCCTCCAGGCTGCTCTCCCAGAGAGGGCTTTGTAAGAATATCCGAGATCTACAAGAGGTGGCAGTGTCCAGAAAACAAGGACAATGTGTCCTGGCAAAACACAGCCAGCCGTTAACCCTGATCCCAAAGGGTCCTGGGTTGGAAGCCTCACCATAGGGGGCGGGCCCACCCACCCAGGCCCTCTCTCCCCGGCTCCCGGGTTCTGAGTGAGGAGTCACTCAGCAGGAAACGCAGGCCACCCCAAGCCAGGGACCAGGCCGGCCCGCTCTACCCCACGCCCTCTAAGGAGGACCCACCCTACACCCCCTGTGCCCCGACAGAGGGGAAGGCGAGAGTCCTGCCCTGCCTTCCCTGTTCACTCGGCTCCCCAAACGGTGGGTCTTATCCTGGGCCCATGCACCCCCCAAACCGTCCAGCCGTCCCTGCTACCCACAGGAAGGGTTGTCTTGCACCCCCAACCCTGCACACCTCACTCCCGTCCCTTCCCTCCCCACCCCCACCGAGGGAGGCCCGTCCTGCGCCCCGCGCCCTGGGGCGGGCCCTCGCTGGCCACCGCGCGCTAGCCTCTCAGCGCTCTGGGGAGCGTCAGGGCAGAGGCGGGGTGGGGCGCGGTTAAAAAGCGCCGCAGGTGGGGGGCGGCCGACTGCAGGTTGCAGACTCCGGCCAGTCCGCCCAACCCGCCGCAGCGAGGGCGCAACTACGCCGGGAGCCCAGCGCCCGGATCCGCGCCCGGACCCACAGTGCTGCGAGCAGGTAAGCAGGGCTGGGTGCGGCGTGATTGCGGCCTCTCCACGGAGCCCGGAGGAGGGTCTGCAGCCTGTTGCCCTCCTGTCCCAGTCGCCTTAGCTGGCGACCGCTCCGTGCGGGCCCTGTGGCCACCGAGTGGGTGTCAGCGTGCGACCTTATCAGCCGGGATCCGCATCCTCCCGGGTCCCCTGCGCGCCGGAGGAACCAGGACAGACTGGTTTATCTTATACCATAGAAGGTCCCCTTTGGCCTGCACAACAGGTTTATGAATACATCAAACCACGTGTCTGAGTGCCGGCTGGGGACCGGTGCCCCTTTCCCCAGTTCCTTCGCTGCGTTCGGGCTTGTCTTCGGCGTTTATGGGTAACTGACCAAGTTCCGCTCAGATCTGAGGAACAGAAAGCCAGGAGACGCCTGGCCAGTCCATGAGTCCCAGGAGAACTGACCGGTATGGCTGTGTGGTGTGCGCCTGAGGAACTTGCGAAACGCAGATGACAATAATACAATTACAGGACAATTACTGGACAACAGTAATTGTCATTGGTGACACATCTCAGTTAAAAGGTGGAGGCACCAGAAGGTACTTCCTGTCTGGAGAAGAACAGCCAGTCCCGCCATCGCGTGCCTTTTTGACTGGGCTGGCCTCCCTTCTTGGGGAGCAGGACCAAGTCTGAGGTGAGTGTCGCCTGAATGCGGCTTTGGGCCTGGAGGAGCTGGGGACCAGCAGCCACTGCAGGGCCACCGCAGCAACCTCCGTGTCCCCTGGGTGGAAACTTGCTGTGAATCTGGTGTTTGCTTGAATTTAACCGTGCACTGCTGTTCTCTTCTTTCAGTAGCCTTGATGCCACACAAGCGTTTTCTTCCCTCCCTTCTAGCACAACCTAACTAGCATTCTAGGAGAAAATGTCCCGCTGCAGCGCAGCTTCCTTAGAATGCAGGATGCTGTTCAGAATGGCCCCTGTGGAGAGCTTTGTCTGTTGTTTGGATCTGGATCTGGATCTGGCTGAGACTTTGGGGGTGTTGTTTGAACTTTGCCAAGGAGGAGAGAGGGGCTATGGAGCCAGAATATCAACACTCCAGCCTGCGACATCACTGGGGGTGGGTGTTCCGAAACCCGGAAGACCCTCATCAACCCAGCTGTCTCACTGGTGATTTTGCTATAAAACAAAATCTGCTCTGGGTAATAGTGTCTTGTTCTCTCTCTTTGTTTCTCTCTCTCTCTCTCTTTTTTTTTTTTTTTTTTTTTTTTACTTTTTCCTCTGCTGAATTGTAAGAGCATTAGGGAAGAACAGAACTTTAGTAGGCTTGACTAAACAAATTCAGCAGGGTGATGGAAAATTCTAACTTGCAAATCCTCACCATGTAGCTCTGACACTGTCCGGTTAGTCCAGGAGCCACAAGTGGTTTGTACTGGAAGAACAATGTTCTACCCAAGTTTCTTGGTCCATGAGGGAATGACCCTTCCCACAGCGACATTATTGTATGGGAAGGTTTCTGTTTTATTTGTTTGATTAATTAGAATGACTGAGTCCCTAGGTGGCCTTTTCTGTTTTTATTCCCAGGGTCATTTTACTCTGAATAAATGCAAATGTTTGGAAAAAAGAGACCAATTAATATAAATTATTTTTAACTCTTAATCCACTTTCTTAAGTGGATTAAGAAATACATGTAATTATATGAACTGTTGATTTTGTACTTAGACTCCAAAAACAGAAAAATGTTTTTATTTTTATTGAATAATTTTGAAGAAATACATAAACCTTAAATCCATTTTGTCACTGGCCATTACTTTGAAAGGAGAGTTGATGAAGTTTTGAGTCGTTAACTTAAAAAACATCTATCACCTTGTTTCTTGGATGATCTGAGATTTTTAGAGACAAAAGATAGAGATTCTTCTAGCCTAAGAAGAGAATTTGAGGGGTTTTTATTTTTTGGTTGTTGTTTTGATTTTTAAGACTACTGATTTGGGAGTAAAGGAGCATATCCAGTTTCTCAAACTCCCTTTACTTCTTTTTTTTTTTTCTTTAATGCTCTGGGAATGAGCTTGAGGCTTCAGGTTGGTAGTAGTACCATTATTATTTTGGTAGGGAAAAGAAACTACACTAAAGATTCTATTTTTATTTTATTGTGGATTCGAACTACGGGGCATCAGAAAACTGGCAGTACCCAGGCTTTCCTCATAACAGTTCTGGGGATGAGGAAAAACTACCCACCAAGGTCATGCAGTAGACACACAGGAGGAGTTAAGGGAAAATGGCCACATCCACTATTTTTCCCTCAACAGGTAACATCCTCACCTACACCCAGAAGCTGCACAATAGTTTATATTCATGTTGTTACGGTGTCACATTGGCTTCTAGGCAATCACATGGTGTAGAAGGAGAAAGCCTGTGCCGAGAGGAGGGAACCTTGCCCTGGCGGATAGGCTGGGAGGGTGGGGAGTGAGGCTCAGGTGTGTCGTCACTGCCTTTATCATTTCAAACTTTTCAACTCTCCAAACGAACATGCAAATTGTGAGGAGTGTGTTCTGTTCTCAGTCTATCGAATATTTGCTGACTGACTTTGAAAGGGTCATCCTGGTGTGCGCTGGGGTAACACTGGTGTTTGGGGCTTCGGTTTTGGTTCCGTCATTGGGGTAACTAAAATGCCATCATCAAGCAAACTAGTTATGATTAAATTCTTAAGTAAGAAATTTTCAAACAATCAAGACATTTCATTACTGAAACCGAATGTTGATAGACTTAAATTCTTTGAATTGTGAAAGAAGAACAGTCTATCTTCATAATACTGTGTGTATCATCAGAAATAAGGTCAATGGCTGACTTGTTTTTAGAGGTAAATATTTGGGACTGGAGCTTTGGTACCAAGAATGCACTGTGGATAGTTAGATGTACTGCAAATCCGAATCCAGTGTACCTTAGTGCATTTGAATGGGACTATATTCTCGTACGTTGACAACTATAGAAGCTAAGTATACCTATTCTTTCCTTAAAAGAGAGCCAGAAAGGAGCCAGTTAAACCTCTCTGATTTACATGGAGAGGGTTGATATTTTCTTTTTTACTGGAAAAGCTGCTCCTAAGTGGCTGCCCTGCCACCAGCCTGCCTAAAGCCTAAAAGGGAAGAGGTATTTGTTCACTGATACCAATGGCAAGGGTCCCCCAATGGGTGTTGATAGTGGAAAGTAGTTCTCAAAGAGTATGAGGCCTTCAAATGTCCTATAACCAAACTGTTTATAATGGTTCACCCCAGGGGGAGGTTGAGGGCCAGTGGGGTGCCCCAGCTCCCCCAGCAGGGTGGCCTCACCCACCCAGGGACAGGGCAGGAGGGGCAAGTGCCGTCAGGGCCTCCTTTTAAATTTGCAGAATCTTCTGCTCTCTGACAGCCTGTTGGGAACAGGCAGAGTGTCCAGTGGGCAGCAGGGCTTGCCTGTGACTGCAGCATTGTGTCAGGGCCATACCCCAGACCCTCCTCCTAACACTGTGTGAGGAGTTCTCCTCCTGCTCTTAGCATTCACTGGGAGGGTGACATGCAGGGCAGATGCCTGGCTTCTTGGGAAGCCCTCAGCAATGATGGGGACTGAGCAACAAAATGAAAGAGAGGGCTTCACTGGAAGAAACACTGGCACACATTCACTGGGAGCAGGAGAGTGATGAGACTGGAAAACAGCTCTTCCTTTTCCAGTCATTTCTACCATGATAGGTGATAGGGCCTTGGTAGATCCTGCAGGAAGATACCTTGAGTCAGGTGATTTGTTTTCACCTAGTCGATTGTCTTGATCACTCATTTTCATAGTGATCTGGGCATTTCATTTCTTTTCCTTCCTTTAAAGGTGCAGATAAATTGCTGATCTCAAACTCACTGAGTGCTGTAGAATAGATTATTTTCTGTTCATTTTTGCCCTTTGGGAGAACATCTTCAAAGTGTATGATTTAAGGACCCAGAGAAGTAAAAAAGAAATAAAGCTACCACTGTCCCCATTATTCCTGTGTTTTTTTTAAGAAGGAGAAGCCCCAAAGAGCAGAAGTCAAGGATACTGCTTGTAGAAAGTAGGACCATATTCTTATGAGGGAATTGTGACCTGCTGACCTCAGCCCCTGGCTTTCTCCTCATTCGGGCAGCTTGACTGGTTTGCTTCCTAGTGGGAGAGGTAACAGGTGACACCAGGTGTGCTATTGTTCAGGCAGGTGATAGAGAACTCAGAGAGAAACAGTCTTTAAAAAAGACTTGTGGGGGAGTTTAAATTCTGTGCACTTTGGAGGTTTTGAGAAAATGTGACTTTGATAGATTGAAGACTTGCTCATTGGGCACTTAAGTAACCAAACTCTTAGGGGGAAATGTTTAATGGTTAATTAGAGAACATCTCATTTTAAATATAAACAGGATTGGCCTCCTAGGGGGAACTGCTACTGTAAAGTATGTTGAAACATCACGATACATGATTCTACCTCCCCAAATCTCGAAAGGCTTCCAGAGTAGAAAAAATGTATTATAATGACTTTCATAGGAAACTAAACATTGATTGTATAATCCATGTTGTCTAAAATGAATCTTTTAAATCAAAGTTTAATATGAACATTGACCATCTCTTAAGCCATGAGATAAGTGGCGTGTGAAGGCAGGGCTTAACTGTAGAGCCTGAGACCAGCCTCCTCAGTGAGCCCACTGCATTAGCCTTGGCAATGCTCGCATGGCCTCTGAGCCAGTGTTTTAAGGATGAGCACCACAGCTTCAAAGAATTCATGTCTAAGAGCTGTACCTATTTCATCATGTAATGATTTCATTTTCCTCAGCTTTTCCTTTTCTTTTTTTTTTAAAAGCAAAACCTGCCCCATATCTTGGCTATTGCAAATAATGCTGCAATGAACATAGGGGTGCATATATCTTTTTTAACTGGATTTCTTCAGATAAATACTTTGAAGTGGAATTGCTGGGTCATACGGTAATTCTAATTTTAATTTACAAAAGCCAAGATATGGTAGCAAACTAAATGTCTATTGACAGATGAATGAAGAAGTCAAGGTATATATTTACAATGGAATATTACTCAGTCATAAAAAATGAAATCTTACCATTTGCAACAATATGAATGGACATGGAGGATGTTTATGGTAATTCAAATAAGTCAGAGGAAGACAAGTATCATATGATTTTACTGTATGTGGAATCTAAAGAACAAAATCAATAAACATGCAAAACAGAAATGGATTCACAGATACAGAGATCAGCCTGGTGGTTTCCAGAGTGGAGAGAGGTTGAGGGGCAGTCAAAATAGATGAAAGGGATTAAGAGGCAACAAAGTTCCAGTTATAAAACATACAAGTCATGGGGATGTAAAGTATAGAACAGAGAAGAGAATATAGTCAATAATTTGTAATAACTACATATGGTACCAGCTGGGTAATAGACGTATCAGGGGAATCACTAAATTATATAAACATCTAACCACTATCCTATACACTTGAGGCTAATATAAAATAATACTGAATGTCAACTGTAACTGAAAAAGAAAAAAAAAAGGCCTGTCTCTCTGGATTCAATTCCTCATCAAACAATCCCCCCGCCCCACTGCCATGTGCCTCCAGGCTGTCCTCCAGCTGAACTGCTCCAGAACCCCCAGTGTTCCCTCCTGTAAGAGTCCTTCCAGGCTCTGCTACCTGGCCACACTCTGGCAGGTCATCAGCCTGCCAGTGTCTTTCTTGGTGTGACATGCATGGGTACAGCACTTCAGAAATGGGCCCCCAGGGAGCGGACGTACTCATCACCTCTTCTTGCCTCACCTTGAGTTTCATTTAGGAATCCTTGTTGTATGGAATGAATATCCTGCTTGTAAGGATATTCCTTCTAAGGGATACAAACACTCCTTAAGTAAAATGTTATGGTATAGTTATTAAATGAACCGTGGAAAGACAGCTAACTTACTGATGACATGAGAGGCATCTGAAACATCATTTTGACACTAAGACGCACTATGTCTGATGGTGACTGTTAGCAAACCCCTGATGGGTGAGGAGGTCAGCCGAGAAAGCAGCCTGGCCACAGTGTGCTCCACGTGCATTCAAGGTAGTCTAAGATGGGTTGACCAAAGGACTTTGTTGACTCCCTCCTCCCCTAAAAGGGTATGACATATTGTATGAACTGATTCTTTTGGGGAGAGGGCCTTTCACTTTCAGAAGAATCTCAGTGTTCATTATTCATCTTTTTTTTTTAAAGATGATGACTGACCAACTTTTTAGTCTTGTGTGGCAATGTAGAAAGTATCTGTTTGAATTGTAGCAAAAGTTCTATGGACATCAAAAAAGTCCTTTTCTTGCAGGACATTGAATCAGGGAGCTGAGAGAGAGTGAGGCTCCCTGTTGCAATAGTGTGGGTCTTTCATTGCAATTCCTGAGTGTTGATATCTGCTGGAAGGGAAGGCCATCATTGCCTGGTTACGAGAGAGAACAAGTGAAGGCTATGACTCTCTTCTGGAAGAGGATCTTTCCATAGGTGTAGTATTGGGTTTCTAAGAGCCCATGATGACAGCAAATAATGTTACTCAAGCTAGAAATAGATATAAATATCCTTTGTAAAGTAAACCAGCAAGTATTTGTTTTCTTACTTTTCCTTCTTAGTCTGCCAGGTAAACCAGATAATTTCATTCTGATGATTTTTTTTCTTGAATAAGCAATTTAATCACTAAAACCTTCTGTGGACCCTCTGTGATTTCTGGGCAAAGAGAAACTAATGTGACATGCATTCACACAGTGATTCAATAGGAACTGAGGAAAGAATTTGAATCACCTGAATTCCTGCATTCATGTCAAATAGCGATCTATTATATAATCTGAATTCATCTGAATGAAGATGATCTTAAATCCCCCCAAAAGTTATCTCTGGTCAAAAACCTTTGAATTCTTTAGGTTGTGCAATCCTTACCAGAAAGTCTCCTACCAGGAGTAAGCAAAATTTGCTTCAGTTTTTAATATAATTACTGTTGTATAAAATTCAAAGGAAATTTCCATTAATCTCCCTTTGCTAATCTTTGTTTAGGAATAAACCAACGCAATGGATTGGGGTACCCTGCACACTTTCATCGGGGGTGTGAACAAACACTCCACCAGCATTGGGAAGGTGTGGATCACTGTCATCTTCATCTTTCGTGTCATGATCCTCGTGGTGGCTGCTCAGGAAGTGTGGGGAGACGAGCAGGAAGACTTTGTCTGCAACACTCTGCAACCAGGGTGCAAAAATGTGTGCTATGATCACTTTTTCCCAGTGTCCCACATCCGGCTGTGGGCCCTGCAGCTCATCTTTGTCTCCACCCCTGCCCTCCTTGTGGCAATGCACGTGGCCTACTACCGACATGAGGCTGCCCGCAAATTCAGACGAGGAGAAAAGAGAAATGAATTCAAAGACTTGGAAGACATTAAGAAGCAGAAGGTTCGGATTGAGGGAGCCCTGTGGTGGACGTACACCAGCAGCATCTTTTTCCGAATCATCTTTGAAGCCTCCTTTATGTACGTGTTTTACTTCCTGTACAACGGGTACCACCTGCCCTGGGTATTGAAGTGTGGGATTGATCCTTGCCCCAACCTTGTGGACTGCTTTATCTCTAGACCAACGGAGAAAACTGTGTTCACCATTTTTATGATCTCTGCCTCGGTGATTTGCATGCTACTCAATGTGGCGGAGTTGTGCTACCTGCTGCTGAAAGTGTGTTTCAGATCGAAAAGAGCCCAGACACAAAAAAACCACCCCAATCATGCCCTAAAGGAGAGTAAGCAAAATGAAATGAATGAGCTGATTTCAGATAGTGGTCAAAATATAACTAGTGGTTTTCCCAGTTAGACATGTCAAAGTGCAATGTAGCCAGATCCTAACAGAATTGGTGTCTGCTCCTAAGGACCCTCTCTCTAAGCTAGAGACTTTGTCTTTATAAATGTCTTTCATAATAGATAGACCCTGGAGTTAATGTCTTATAGAATAACTTTGCCACTCATATACAGCATGAGCACATATGTGGTCTATCTCTGAAAACTAAGACAGGTTGACAACTGTGCCTTGAAGTTCCTTTCACATGTCTCTTAAATGGATCATCTGACATAGTGGGTATTTCTTGAGAATTTAAGACTCACTGTTTTGAAAAAGAATGTTTATCTAGAAATTGAAACTTTTATTAGTAAAAGATATTTTTATAGGGTTGAATGTTTTAGTTCTGACTTTAAATTTATATATTTTTATAATGAACAGTCTTCCTTACCTGGAAAAACATACAATGTTAGTTTTAAAATTATATCATCAGAATCTAAATTTTGAACTTACTGTATCTTGTAAATAGTGTTTTGCATTATCTATTGACAAGCTTATGAACTATCATGATGCTTTTCAGGTGGAAAGTGTTCATTGTACAATATGTTTCATGGCTTTCTGAATGTAGACAGAACTGTGTGGAAATGGGAAGCTTTTTAAAACCAGCCCATTTGCAGAAGTTGTGAGCTCCCCTCAATAAAGATAAGCCCCACTGCCTAAGCCTTCCTGTGCCTTCTGGATTTCTGTCTCATTTGGGCCACCATGCTGTCTTTCCCAGTGGGCTACTCTCGCCAGGGTAGCTGTGGTTCTGTGGGTGGAGTTGCTGCTAAGCTCATCGGAGACTCTTGCCTCCTCACATAAAATGAGCAGAGACCAAGATCAGCAGCCCACTCAGTCCTCCACTCAGAGAGGGGTTTGCTGCTTCAGCATGTGGAGGATATCTTCTGGGTCAGTGCAACCTGGATAGGAGGAGGTTGGGGAAGTTTTCAGGTGTTCAGCAAGCTAACAAAGTTTGCCTCAAAGGACTCATTATCTGAGTCCTCCAGTCCACGGTGGTTGAGAAAAATACCCACAGCTTCACTCCTATAAATAGAGAAAAGTTCATTCCTAGGAATATCCAGGCTGAACACAGATGCCCTTAGTGTGGGTGTCAGTGAGTCAGTCCCAGACTGGTCACTGTGGAGTAATAATAATAAATGCACCCATGCAACTGGCATAGCTAGCAAACACTATGCATAGGGACGCTTAATGAATAATGAATATACATGAGGACTTGACAGTCTCATGATTCTATCACACTAAAAAATCTAGTCAGCACTGGTAATTTCTGATTATCTTACCACGTTCTTTCTTTTTAAATACCACGTTCTTTCTTTTTAAATGGCTGTTTGAATGGGTATCAGATGAAGCCTGTGAACAGGAAGGAGGAAAATATCAGGGCGGATAAAATAGCTTTGGTGGCACCCCTAATCTAAACAGAAAAGGGGATTCCTTTCGACCATGCTCTTGGGACTTTTGGTCCCCTCATGACAGCCCTGCTA
This sequence comes from Sturnira hondurensis, assembly GCF_014824575.4. Taxonomy (NCBI): domain Eukaryota; kingdom Metazoa; phylum Chordata; class Mammalia; order Chiroptera; family Phyllostomidae; genus Sturnira; species Sturnira hondurensis. The sequence goes on from NW_028095541.1 coordinate 6,931,134, forward strand.
GTCCCTCCTTTTTGCTCTTTAACTTCCCTAAACGCACCTTCCCTCTGGAGCTGCCTCTGCACCACCCCTTCAAGGTCTGAGAGCACGGCCACATGTGCTGCCAGGACTCTCTCCCACCTGCTTCTCAGCACTGCCCCCTGAAACCAAGCCATCATTGGCACGATGATGCTCTGGGCACAAACCTAATTGCTTCTTCTCTGTTGTCATAGTTTTAAAACTCCTTGAGAGCTTTATCTAGATTCTGAGACACTGCCCAACTTAACTTGGATCTCCAGCTGCACCTCCACCTCGGGCTCCTGTACTAGCTTCTATCCCTCTCTCAGTCCCCTGTACTGACGATCTTTCCTTTCCTCACCTGACACTGTCCCTTATGAGATATTACCCCCACTTTACAGATGAGAACACTGAGGCTCAGAGAGGTTGAGTAACTTGCCCAAGGTTTCGTAACTAAAAAGTAGCAGAGCCAAGATTCAAACAAGCTCCAATAGTCTCAAAGTCAGTGGCTTAACTACCCCGCTGCACCAATGCCCACAGCTCCGTGCTTGAGAACACATGTAACGTGCAATGCTAAGAAATCCCATACACCTGTTATTTAGCCCCAAAAAGCATCTATTTATGCCTTTTCACTTTCTCACCTCATCTTCCCATTCCCCAGTCTGGATTATCTAAAAGCAAATTCCAGGCATTTCATTTGTAAATATTTCAATATGGGTCTTCCAGGAGTATAGACTAACTTTTCAAAACTAAAACACAATGCCACCAACCCACTAAAAAAATTCAGTGTTCATAATTCCCAAGTTGTCTTATAAATGCTCGTTTTTTAAAGAATTAAATTTGTCATTTGGAGATAATTATGGATACACATGCAGGTGTAAGAAACAACACAGAGGTCCCATGTGCTCTTTGCACAGTTTCTCCTACTGGTAACATCTCATAAAATGATAGTACAAGATCTTAACCATGATACTGACATTGGTACAGTCAAGGTACTGAACATGCCACCACCATAAGAAGCCCTCATGTTGCCCTTTCCCTCCTAACCATCCCATCCTAACCCATTCTTACCCACCACACACCTCCTCAACTCCTGGCAACAACTGATCTGTTCATCACTTCTATCATTTTATGGATTGGATATTTTCCCCTCAACATAGTTCTCTGGAGGTTCATCTAGGTCATTGTATGCACCAAGGATCATTTCTTTTTATTACTGAGTAATATTCTATGGTATACATGTGACACAATTTATTTAACTTTCCACCCATTGAAGGACATGAAGCTGTTTCCAGTTTGGGGCTTCCACAAAAAATATGATCATTGATGTACAGGTTTCTCTGTGGACACAAATCTTTGTTTCTCTGTGATAAATTTTCAGAAATCCAATTGCTGGGCACATTTCACTTTTGAAGAAACTTTCATATTGTTTTCCAGAGTAGCTGCACCATCATATGAGGGGGGATCCAAAACAACCCCAGAATTACCTTCTGGAGGGCCTGCCCTTCGCAGTACAGGCTTCCCCAGCAAGGTGAGTGTTCTAGGAACCCATCTGTAGCCGCTGGCGTTGTTGTGAGAGGCTGCATTCAGCTTCAGTGAATTTTTTTTTTTGAAGACTCTTTCAGTGTGTTTGCCCATTTCATGATGGGCAATTTACAAGTACATCTGCCCACATCTCTCTAAGTGTTCAGCAGTTTTTGAGCAAAAATGACATGACCCCCATGCCCCACCCTCCCCATTCAACCCACCTCACCCTCAATGACTGTTTTTTGTTTACCCAAATGAAAAAAGTCCTCAAAGGGAAATATTTTGCTTATGTGGAAGAGATGAAACAAAAAATGGTGGAAGCAATAAAAGGCATCAAAAGTGATGTGTCCAAAAACTGTTTTGAGCAGTGGGAAATAAAGTCTCAATATGTGTATTGCACCAAATAGAGAGTACTTGGAGAGTGACTGAAATTTAAACATGTAAGAATGAATACACAATTTTTTAATAAATAAATTCTGTTTTGGGGGTCCTCCCGTAGTCCTACCCCCAGGTCTGAAGGACCCAGTTTTTCTTCATCCTTGACAGCACTGGGTACGAGCACTATTTTTTATTTTAGCCATTCTGCTAGATATTTTTAAATTTGCATTTCCCTAATGGCTAATTAAGTTGAACATCATTAGGTTTTCATATGCTTATCTTCCATCTCTATATCCTCTTCATGTCTTTTGCCAGTTTTCTAATTGGATTGTTTTTCTACTGTTGGGTTTTCAGAGTTATTTATATATTCTAGACACTAGTCCTTAGACAGAGTGTGTGGTTGGTTACTATTTTTTCCACCCTGTACCTTTTTCTTTCATCTTTTTAACAGGGTCCTTTGCAGAGCAATAGTTTTTCATTTTAATGAAGTTCAATTTATCATTTATTTCTTTTATGAATTGTGGTTTTGGTATCAAGTCTAAGAACTCTTTGCCTAACCTTAGGCCCTGAAAATTTTCTCTTGTTTTTTCCCTAAAACCTGTATGGTTTTACATTTTACACTTAAGTCTGAGGTCTATTTTGTCTTAATTTTTGTCAAAGGTCTGGGACTTTTGAGATTTATTTATTTATTTGACCTCGGTATCTAGCACCATTGGATAAAAATGCTCTTTTCTCCAATGAATTGCTTTTGCACCTTTGTCAGAAATCAATTGGGAACATTTGTGTGTGGCCATTTTGGGGTTCTCTGTTCCATTCTATTGTTCCGTGTGTCTATTCTTCCACCAATACCAAACAGCCTTGATTAATGTATTATGTAAGTCTTGAAAGCTACTAGAGTGATTCTTCTCACTTTATTCTTTTTTTAAATTTGTTTTAGCTATTCTAGTTCCTTTGCCTTTCCGTATGAATTTAGAATAATCTTGTCTATGTCTACAAAATATCTTGATAGTTTTTTTTATAGGAGTGGCATTACATGTATATAAATTTGGGGAGCATTGACATCTCTATGACATCAAATCTTCCTATCTATACACACAGTATATTTATTCATGCCTTCATCTATTTCTTCAATAGCATTGTGTAGTTCTTAGTGTATAAGTCATAAAAGTTTTGTTAGATTTACTTCTAAATATTTCCTTTTCCCTGAGTGACTGTAAATAGTATTATATTTTAATTCAAAATACAACACATTGTCGGACTTATGGCCAAGATGGAGGCATAGGTGGAAACACTGTGCCCCCTCCCACAACTAAACTTAAATACAGGTAAGTTTTAGAAATAAAAAGGCAGCCAAAACAGTGAAAACTGAACTGTATGGAAGTCCGACAACAACAAACCACTCAGCCAGACTGGTAAGAGGGGCGGAGTCAGCTGTGGAGTGGGGTTGGGCTGGAAAGACTGTTCAGCCTGACTGACTGAGGAGTGGAGGCAGAGGCGGTTGGTGGATCCCAGACGTGGGGTGTCGACAGACGGACCCAGTAAGGGCACGGGGCAGCTGGCTGACTGTGGTCACACATTCACGCACAGATAAACCAAGCAAAGGAGTGAACAGTGAGACAGACCGCTCAGGCTAGGGCCACAGCAACAGGAATTAGAGCCTGAAAGCACCAACTGGAAAGACTTTCTCAGGGTCGAGGGGCTGGAAGAGGCTCTCAGGCCCACAGAGAGTTCATTGGAGAGACCCACAAGGTCCTGGAGAGTACATGGGCCCACACACCTGGGAACTAGCACCAGAGGGGCCCAATTTGATTGTGGGAAGCCACAGAGGAGACGAAATCTGAGAGAGCAGAGCAGAGAAAAGCGCCATTTTCCCCTCTCTGACCCTGCCCCCACATACAGTGTCACAACCCAGGAACTGGGTCACCGGGCCCTGGTGAACACCTAAGGCTCCGCCCCTCAAACATAACAGGTGCAAACAGACCAAACATTATGACTCAAGAACAGCTCAAAGCCCCAGAGTCTATAATTCTAAGCGACCAAGAAATAGCCAGCCTGTCAGATGCACAGTTCAAAACACTGGTGATCAGGATGCTCACAGAATTGGTTGATTTTAGCCACAGAGGAACATATGAAGGCTAAACTAAGTGAAATGAAGAGAAATGCACAGGAAACAATAGAGATGGAAAGGAAACTGGGACTCAAATCAAGGGAGTGGACCAGAAGGAAGAAAGAAACAACCAGGCCCTGGCTGGTGTAGCTCAGTGGATTGAGCACAGGCCTGCGAACCAGAGGATCGCAGTCCGATTCCCAGTCAGGGCACATTCTTGGGTTGCAGGCCAGTTCCCTGCAGGCCAACTCCCAGCAGGGGATGTGCGAAAGGCAACCATACATTGATGTCTCTCTCCCTCTCTCCTTCCCCTCTAAAGATAAATAAATAAATTAATTTTAAAAAAAAGAAGAAAGAAACAACCAAACAGAAAAGAAGGAAGAAACAAGAATCCAAAAAAAAATGAGGAGAGGCTTAGGAACCTCCAGGACATCTTTAAATGTTCCAACATCTGAATTATAAGGGTACCAGAAGGGGAAGAGGAACAGCCATGAGTGGAAAATTTATTTTAACAAATAATAAAGGAGAACTTCCCCAGTCTGGCAAAGGAAATAGACTTCCAGGAAGTTCAGGAAGCTCAGAGAGTCCCAAAGAAGTTGGATCCAAGGAGGAACACACCAAGGCACATCATAATTACATTAGCCAAGATTAAAATGAAGGACAGAATTCTAGAAGCAGCAAGACATAAGGAGACATAAGTCTACAAAGGAGTTCCCATCAGACTGTCAGCTGATTTCTCAAAAGAGACCTTGTAGGCAAGAAGGGACTGGAAAGAAGTATTCCGAGTCATGAAATCCAAAGACCTACATCCAAGATTGCTCTATCCAGCAAAGCTTTCATTTAGAATGGAAGGGCAGATAAAGTGCTTCTCAGATAAGGTCAAATTCAAAGAGCTCATCATCACCAAGCCCTTATTATATGAAATGTTAAAGGGACTTATCTAAGAAAAAGTAGATAAAAAAATATGAACAGTGAAAGGACAGCAAACTCACAGTTATTAACAACCACACCTAAAACAAAAGCAAACTAAGAGGACAACTATATTGGGAGCAAAACCATAGAAATGGAGATCACATGGAGGGTTAGCAACAGGGGATTGGGAGGAGGAGAAGGGGGGAGAAGGTACAGAGAATAAGTAGCATAGACAGTAGGTAGAAAATAGACAGGGGGGAAGGCAGGAATACTATGGGAAATACAGAATCTAAGGAACTTGTGACACATGGACATGAATGAAAGGGGGGGAATGATGGGGAAGGGGTGTGCAGGGTGGAGGGGAGTGAAGGGGGAGAATGGGACAACTGTAATGACATAATCAATAAAATATATTTAAAAAACAAAAAAACAATTTCCCCGGAGCAGCGGGAAGCGAGATTTTCAGCTGAATTCTCATCTCTCAACACTGGCAAATATTCATAAGATCTACCACACCCTTAATAAGCTAAATCTAACAGAAGACGTTGGCCAAGACGATCACCAAACAGGAAGCCTGCACTCTTATAGTTCTTCGGACTGCTTTCGTCAAGTGATGCCGCCAAGGAAAAAGAGAAGGCCTGCCTCTGGGGACGATTTATCTGCCAAGAAGAGTAGACATGATAGCATGTATAGAAAATACGATTCAACTAGAATAAAGACTGAAGAAGAAGCTTTTTCAAGTAAGAGATGCTTAGAGTGGTTCTATGAATATGCAGGTGCTGATGATGTCGTAGGTCCCGAAGGCATGGAAAAATTTTGTGAAGACATTGGTGTTGAGCCAGAAAATGTAGTTATGCTTGTCCTAGCTTGGAAATTGGATGCACAAAATATGGGTTATTTTACTCTACAGGAATGGTTAAAAGGAATGACTTCTCTACAATGTGATACAACAGAAAAACTCAGAAATACTTTGGATTACTTAAGATCATTACTAAATGACTCTACAAACTTTAAACTTATTTACAGATATGCATTTGACTTTGCACGGGAAAAGGACCAGCGCAGCCTAGACATAAACACTGCCAAGTGCATGTTGGGACTGTTATTAGGAAAAATCTGGCCCCTTTTTCCAGTTTTTCACCAATTCTTAGAGCAATCAAAATACAAAGTTATTAACAAAGACCAGTGGTGCAATGTGCTAGAGTTTAGCAGAACAATTAACCTTGACCTCAGCAACTATGACGAAGACGGTGCATGGCCAGTGTTGTTGGACGAGTTTGTGGAGTGGTATAAAGACAAACAGATGTCCTAGGACTTTGTGCGTAGCAGCACGAGAGTCACTGTTCCACAGTTATGTCAACCATTAGCCATAAATCGCTGTTTGTATCAAAGCGCAGGCTGCTTTTCTTGCACTGTTCCCTTCTGCAGGGACGTTTTTGGTGTTTGCTATTTAATGGGCCAGCTCTGCCTGCTGTGTAGCATTGTTCTCTTGGAAGGCTGCTTTGCAGTTTGTATTTACACTACAGATTGGTGAATTTGCCAACGTCCTCACTGTGATTATGTGTATATTGCTGTTTAAATTTTGTATATGTGTATAAAAAGAAAAAGCTTCACCTAGAGATTATTTCTGCAAAAATGCATTGTACAAATATTTTTTGTGGCATATTTCTAGTCCCTTTTTTCAAATGAACCAATTATACTTTATTTGGTCTCAAACGTAGCATTTCAGAAAACAAGACAGAACAGCTGTTAACCATCAGTAAATGTTGCCAGGATTCACCTTATTGTTCAGGAGGCCAACTTTTGAAAGAGGGTGGGAGTTAGAACTTTGCAGAGGCATATGCCAAATATGATTTGGTTTCCTGAATGTGAGCATTTTAAATGATGAGACTGATCATGTATTGAACATGTAGACATGTACTATGTTACCAGTCATTTCTACCATGCAAGGTATAGGCTTTTATTTTTTAATGTTAAAAAGCTGTAGTAATTTGAATGTAGGTACAAATGAACAAACTAAAATTGCACCATTTTTTTTCCAATGGAATGGTTATAAACTCTTACAAACTTTCAAAAAAAATAAAAATAAAAATAAATAAAATAAAATAAAAAACAAAAAAACAACTAAAAAAAAACAAAATACAACACAGTGTCCACATATTTTTTGCTAGTATAGAAACATAAATGTTATTTTATTTATTTATTTATTTGTGTCCTGTGATCTTGCTGAACTCACTTATTAGTTCTAGATTTTTTGTAGATTCCTTGGGATTTTCTGCACAACAATGATATCATCTGCAAATAGAGATAGTTTCAGTTCTTACTTTTTGACCTGTCTTTTACCTCCTTTCTTGCCATGTTGCACCAGGTAGAACTTCTAGCACTAAACTACATTGAATAAAAATGGTAAAAGACTTCCAGCCAAGATGGAGGTGTAGGTAGACACACTGTGCCTCGAACAACCAAAATAAGGACAAAAACATTTACAAACAAAATAACAACCAAAACTGAGAGAAAAATTGAACTGTATGGAAGTCTGACAACCAAGGAGTTAAAATAAACACATTCATCCAGATGGTAGGTGGGGCGGAGTCGGGCGGCCAAGCAGAGAGGGGTCATGGCACAGGAAGCAGTGACACCATACTGCGCAAGGCACTCAGGCTGCGCAAGATGGCACTGGGCAGACCCTGGGTGTGGGGTGGCAACAGGTAGACCCAATGAGGTGGCAACTGAGAAGCAGGGCACTGCGCACAAGGTGGCTGGCTGATCGGGCAGTGGTCCCAGATTCCTGCAGAGATAACTGGGGAGCAAGACAGATTGTGCAACTCAGGGTCCTAGCACCAGGAAATAAACCCTCAAAACATGAATTGAAAATACTTGTGTGGGTTGAGACAAAGGGAGAGACTACCAGCCTCACAAGAGAGTTTGTTGGAAAGGCCCAGAGGGTCCTAAAATGCACACAAGCCCACCCACATGGGATTCAGCACCAGAAAGGCCCAATTTGCTTGAGGGAAATGGCAGAAGGGACTGAGGTGCAACAGAGAGTGGAGCAAAGCGCCAATGCTTCCTCTCTGACCCTACCCCCACATACAGCATCACGACCCAACAAGTTGGGTTGGACCACCCTGGTGAACACCTAGGCTCTGCCCCTCATATGTAACAGGTGCAAACATACCAAAACATTATGGCTCAAAAAAAAGAACAGGTCAAAGCTCCAGAGCCAATACTTCTAAGCAACCAAGAGATAGCCAACTTATCAGACACACAGTTCAAAACACTGGTGATCAGGATTCTCACAGAACTGGTTGATTTTAGTCACAAATTAGATGAACAAATGAAGGCTACACTAAATGGAATGAAGGAAAATGCACAGGGAACTAATAGTGATGGAAAGGGGACTGGGACTCAAATCAATGGAGTGGACCAGAAGGAAGAAAGAAACATTCAACCAGAGCAGAATGAAGGAACAAGAATTCAAAAAAATAAGGAGAGGCTTAGGAACCTTCAGGACATCTTTAAATGTTCCAACATCTGAATTACAGGGGTACCAGAGGGGAAGAGGAAGGGCAACAAGTGGAAAACTTATTTGAGTAAATAATAAAGGAGAACTTTCCCAATCTGGCAAAGGAAATAGACTTCCAGGAAGTTCAGGAAGCTCAGAGAGTCCCAAAGAAGTTGGATCCAAGGAGGAACACACCAAGGCACATCATAATTACATTAGCCAAGATTAAAATGAAGGACAGAATTCTAGAAGCAGCAAGACATAAGGAGACATAAGCCTACAAAGGAGTTCCCATCAGACTGTCAGCTGATTTCTCAAAAGAGACCTTGTAGGCAAGAAGGGGCTGGAAAGAAGTATTCCAAGTCATGAAAGGCAACGACCTGCATCCAAGATTGCTCTATCCAGCAAAGCTTTCATTTAGAATGGAAAGGCAGATAAAGTGCTTCTCAGATAAGGTCAAATTCAAAGAGCTCATCATCACCAAGCCCTTATTATATGAAATGTTAAAGGGACTTATCTAAGAAAAAGAAGATAGAAAAACATGTATAATAAAAAATGACAGCAAACTCACAATTATTAACAACCACACCTAAAATAGAAACAAACTAAGGGAGATGATGGCGGCAGAGTAGGACAAAGATTTCGCTTTGCTCCCCCCCACGTGCCGGAGAAAAACCAGGCTGATCTACAGAGGAGCACAGTGGATAGCCAACAGGGACCTAGCATATAGGAAGGTAGGACTCCAGAAATTGTAGCGGACACTGAATGACCAGACAGTGAGGAGAGGAGACGACTGCAGGTCAACAAGGTCCAAGGGAACAGTGCTGAGGCTGCAGGCCCTCCACTGGGCCGTGCCAGGGCCCCAGCCAGTGCGCCTTGGTCTCTGGGAGCCCAGGGCTGGCAGCAAGAACCCTGGGAGAGAGCCAGTCATCAGCACCCTCCCTACCTGGCCGGGTGCAGATTGAAAAACACCAGGAGAAATCAGTTTGCCTGTAGTGTCAGAGAGAGGAGTGGGCATTCGGAAGCAAACCAGAGAGCTCTGATAACCCATGGAGTCAGTCTGTGGTTGCTAGCTTGGGAGAATTGAGAGTTGCCCTGTGTGTTCCACCATAGCACTGGGAAAGGTCCGCACCCAAACCTGCGAGACCAGGGAAGCCTGGCTGGGAGCGCACCCACACCGCAGGCCAGGACTTTGAATTCTGGGGAAAATCTGCTCCTAGTGGGGCCCTGGAGAGTGGCGCCAGTCTGGATCTTGGGAGGGCACTGGTGAGACCAGCTGAGTTCACTGAGAAGGGAGGAAGGCCACACTAATAGCCCTTCAGGCTGCTGCAGCTAGTGTGACCAGAAGAAAAGGTTTGACCAGCTGGAAACCAACAAGAGCTGGGTTTTGTTGTTGTTGTTGTTGTTTTGTTTGTTTGTTTTTAAATAATCTTTTATTCCTTTAACTTTATTATTCCTTTATTTTTCAATACTTTTACCCTCTCTCTTCTTCTTTCTTGTTTTATTACTTCTTCCTTTCTTTCCAAACCTACCACTTTTTCCTCCCATCTGCTGCCTTTTTTCCCTTTTTTTTCTTTTTCTTTCTTTTTGCCCCTCTCCCCGCCAAGTGAGACAAAAGACGTGGAAAGGTGAAAAGATGAGAGTTGGACTCAAAGACGGGGCATCCCAACAGTAGAAACAGAGAGACAAAATTCACCTTGCTATAACAGAAAAACTACAAGTTACTGCATATTTGTATTTTTTTCATCATTTTGTCATTATTCTTACATCTTTTACTTTAATAGTATCTCTGTATTCCCCCTCTTTCCGTATAGTCTTCTTTTCCTTGGCTGGATATATTGTATCACCGGACAGGTTTTCCCTGTCACCTCGATCATACTGTATTGCTAATTTACTGTCCTTTAATTCCCCTTGCCCAGCTAGTACACTATTGAAGGTCCAATACTCCCTAATCTTGTATATCATACATTCTGTCATATGATTGTTGCTCTAATATTATTGTAAACAATAGCTATTACATACTATTGTAAACACTATACAACACCCCTCCCAGATCTTAGCCCACTTCATTGTTGCCTGAACTATAATACTGTACTGATTAACTCTATTCTCTCTCATACTACACCTATTTTCAATCCTTTATTCTCACCTTACCTCAGAATCTGACCTCCCTCAACCTCACTCCTTTCTAGATCCAAATCACAAACCTTCCCTCCCTAATAAGAGCCTTATCTTCCTTCCATCCTTTCTAAAAAGTGGCTAGTTGGGTTGAAGATTGTGGTTATCTCTGTACATAACCAGGGAATCACCTATCTCTTCTCTACTGGCTGTTACTGTAAATATCACAGAATACCCTCCTGCCGTCATAAACCATTTTGCCTCCCTCTCCAACTGATCACACACACACACACAAAGGAGCAGGTGGAAGCGGAGAACACCAGGATAACGGAAGGATTCTGCACCACTGAATTTCACAGGCATTCCACCACATAAGTTCACACCATAAACCCAATGAGTCAGAACAGATCAATTTAAGAAGCTCAGGCTAACAAGAAGAGGCTCACAAACAATGGGAAGACCAAAAAAAAAAAAAAAACCCAAATGAAAGGAAAGGAAAAAGCCGCAGAAAGAATGTTAGATGAAATAGAGGCAAGTCAACTTGAGAACCAGATACTGAATTCAAAGCACTGGTTATCAGTAAGTTCAAAGAGCTCACAATGCGCTACCAGAAACTAGAGGGGAGCTACAAGGAACTCACCGCAAACTATATCAACATGAAAAAGGAAACAGAAACTATCAGCAAGGGACAAGAGGATATGAAAATACAATTTCTGAATTGAAGAAAACAGTAGAAGGTATCAAAAGTAGAATCAATGAAGCAGAAGATCGGATCAGTGAGTTGGAGGACAAAGTAGAAAAAAACTCACAGAAAGAGCAAGAAAAGGAAAAGAGGCTCCAAAAGAATGAAGAGGGATTAAGAGAAAAGCAAGACCATATGAAATGTAATAATATCCAAATAATAAGGATACCAGAAGGAGAAGAAGAAGAACAAGGGATAGAAAACTTATTTGAAAAAATAATGAGGGAAAATTTCCCTAATTTGATGAGAGAAAAAGTCACACGAATCCAGGAATCACAGAGAGTCCCAATCAAGAAGAATCCAAAGAGGCCTACTGCAAGACATATCATTAATAAAATGGCAAAATTCCAAGATAAAGAGAGAATCTAAAAGGCAGCAAGGGAGAAAAAGGAAGTAACATACAAGGGGGTCCCAATAAGGTTAGCCACTGACTTCTCAGTGGAAACATTCCAAGCAAGAAGAGAATGGCAAGAAATATTCCAAGTAATGAGAACCAGAGGCCTACAACCAAGGCTACTTTACCCAGCAAGGCTCTCAATCAAGAAGGAAGGCCAAATAAGGAGCTTCCAAGACAAAAGAAGCCTAAAAGAATACACCTCCACCAAACCAGCTCTGCAAGAGATGCTAAAAGGACTGCTCTAAGGAAAGGAAGGAAAAGAGAGAGACAGAGAGGAACACAGGTACAAAAATGGCAATGAATAAGTACCTATCAATAATAACATTAAATGTAAATGGATTAAATGCTCCAATCAAAAGACATAGAATAGCTGAATGGATAAGAAAGCATGACCCGCACATATGCTGCCTACAAGAGACCCACCTCAGAACAAAAGACCTACACATACTAAAAGTGAAGGGCTGGAAACAAATTTTCCAAGCAAACAGACAGGGTAAAAAAGCCAGGGTAGCAATTCTCATATCAGACAAAATAGACTTCAAACAAAGGGCCATAAAGAGAGACCCAGAAGGTCACTTCATAATACTCAAGGGAAGAATCCACCAAGAAGACATTAACATCATAAATATATATGCACCCAACATAGGAGCCTCCAAATATATACAGAAAATCTTAGAGGATTTCAAGAAACATATTGACAGTAACACAATTATAGTAGGGGATTTTAATACCCCACTGTCAAAAATGGACAGATCTTCCAAACAAAATATCAACAAAGATATTGTGGCATTGAACAATGCCCTAGATGAAATGGACTTAACTGATATATATAGAGCCCTTCATCCCAAAGAAGCTAAATACATATTCTTTTCAAATGCACACGAAACATTTTCAAAGATAGACCACATGATAGGGCATGAAACGAGCCTCAACAAATTGAAGAAAACTGAAATCATCCCAAGCATTTTCTCTGACCACAAGGGACTGAAACTGGAAACCTACCCAAACACTCAAAATCATGGAGATTGAATGGCATGCTATTAAAAAATGAATGGATCAAAAATGAAATTAGGGAAGAAATCAAAAAGTTTCTGGAAACAAATGAAAATGAACTCAGAACAACACAAAACTTACGGGACACAGTGAAGGTGGTCCTGAGAGGGAAGTTCGTAGCAATACAGGCTCACCTAAAGAAGATAGAAACATTTCAAAACAAACAAATAACCTAACCCGACGCCTGCAAGAACTCAAGGAACAACAACAAGGGCAGCCCAGAGCAAGTAGAAGGAAGGAAATAACCAAGATCAGAGCAGAATTAAATGACATAGAGACTAAAAGCACAATTCTAAGGATCAATGAATCCAGGAGCTGGTTTTTTGAAAAGATAAACAAAATAGGCAAGCCTTTAAGTAGGCTATCAAGAAAAGAAGAGAGAGGACACAAATAAACACAATCAGAAATGAAAGAGGAGAGATTACAACTGATACCACAGAAATAGAAGGGACTGTGAGAAATTACTATGAAGAACTGTATGCCAAGAAATTTGAAAACCTAACTGAAATGGACAAATTTCTAGAAAAATATGATCTTCCAAAACTCAGTGAAGAAGAAGTAGAAAGCCTGAACAGACCAATAACAGCAGATGAAATTGAAGAAGTAATCAAAAAACTCCCATCACACAAAAGCCCTGGACCAGATGGTTTCACAGGAGAATTCTCCAAAGCATTTCAGGAAGAGCTAACTCCTATTCTTCACAGACTATTAAAAAAATCCAAAATGATGGAAAACTCCCAAATTCTTTTTATTAAGTCAGCATTATCCTAATTCCAAAACCAGATAGAGACACAACAAAGAAAAAAACTTCAAGCCAATATCACTGATGAACATAGACACTAAAATCCTCAACAAAATAATGACAAATTGAATCCATCAACACATTATAAAGATCATAGACCATGACCAAGTGGGATTCATCCCAGGGATGCAAGGATGGTTCAATATTCACAAATCAGTAAATGTAATACATCACATAAACAAAAGAAAAGACAAAAATCACATGATCATATCAGTAGATGTGGAAAAAAATTGATAAGATACAACATCCATTTATGATAAAAACACTCAGCAAAGTGGGAATAGAGGGACCATTCCCACTATAGAGGGACCATTCCCTCAAGAGAGGGAACATTCCTCAATATAATAAAGGCCATATATGAAAGACCTACAGCCAACATCATACTCATTGGGCAAAAACTAAAAGCTTTCCACTAAGATCAGGAACAAGACAAGGTTGTCCACTTTCACCACTTCTATTCAATATAGTATTGGAAGTTTTAACCACAGCAATCAGACAAGAAAAGGAAATAAAAAGCATCCAAATTGGAAAGGAGGAAACAAAACTGTCATTGTTTGCAGATGACATGATAGTGTATATGGAAAATCCTATAGACTCTACCCAAAAACTGCTCAACCTAATAAACAAATTTGGCAAAACAGCAGGATACAAAGTCAATATTCAGAAATCAAAGGCATGTTTATATACTAACAATGAATCAGCAGAGGCAGAAATCAAGAAAAGAATCCCATTCGATATAGCAAAAACAAAAATAAAATATCTGGGAATAAATCTAACCAAGGAGGTAAAAGACCTGTATGCAGAAAACTACACAACACTGAAGAAAGAAATCAAGGAGGACACAAACAAATGGAGACGTATACCGTGTTCATGGATTGGAAGAATTAACATCATCAAAATGTCCATACTACCCAAAGCAATTTACAGATTCAATGCAATACCTATTAAAGGACCAATGGCATATTTTACAGACATAGAACAAACACTTCAAAAATTTATATGGAACCATAAACGACCCCGAATAGCAGCTGCAATTTTGAGAAAGAAGAACAAAGTAGGAGAGATCACAATACCTGATATCAAACTGTATTACAAGGCCACTATAATCAAAACACCCTGTACTGGCATAAAAACAGGCACATAGACCAATGGAACAGAACAGAGAGCCCAGAAATAAACCCAACTCTCTACAGTCAATTAATATTCTACAAAGGGGGCAGTGACATAAAATGGAGTAAAAATAGCCTCTTCAACAAATGGTGCTGGGAGAACTGGAGAGCTACATGCAAAGAAATGAAACTTGGGCACCAACTTACACCATACACCAAAATAAATTCAAGGTGGATAAAAGACTTAAATTTAAGCTGTGAAACCATTAAAGTCCTAGAGGAGAACATTGGTAGGAAAATATCAGATATTTCACACAGTAACATTTTTACCAATATGTCCCCTAAAGCAAGGAATATAAAGAAAAGGATAAACAAATGGGATCTCATCAAAATAAAAAGCTTCTGCACAGCTAAAGAAAACAGTATTAAGATAAAAAGAGAAGCAACTGTTTGGGAAAACATATTTGCCAATGATACCTCAGACAAAGGTTTAATCTCCAAAATATACAAAGAACTTACTGGACTCCACTCTAAGAAGACAAGCAACCCAATTAAAAAATGGGCAAAGGCCCTGGCTGGTGTAGCTCAGTGGATTGAGCACGGGCCTGTGAACCAGACGATCGCGGTTCGATTCCCAGTCAGGGCACATGCCTGGGTTGTAGTCCAGTTCCCTGCAGGCCAACTCCCAGCAGGGGACGTACAAAAGGCAACCATACATTGATGTTTCTCTCCCTCTCTCCTTCCCCTGTAAAGATAAATAAATAAATAAAATCTTAAAAAAAAAAATGGGCAAAGGACTTGAACAGAAACTTCCCCAAGGAGGACATACAGAGGATCCAGAGACACATGAAAAGATGCTCAATATTGCTAGCTATCAGAGAGATGCAAATTAAAACCACAATGAGATACCACTTTATACCAGTCAGAATGGCTATCATAAACAAAGCAACAAACAACAAATGTTGGAGAGGTTGTGGGGAAAAGAGGACCCTAGTTCACTGTTGGTGGGATTGCAGACTGGTACAACCACTATGGAAAACAGTATGGAATTTTCTCAGAAAACTAAAAATGGACCTGCCTTTTGACCCTGCAATTCCACTGCTGAGATTATATCCTAAGAATCCCAAAACACCAATCCAAAAGAACCTATGCACCCCAATGTTCATAGCTGCACAATTTACAATAGGCAAGAGTTGGAAGCAGCCTAGGTGCCCATCTGTAAATGAATGGATCAAAAACTATGGTACATTACCCTGGCTGGTGTAGCTCAGTGGAATGAGCAAGGGCCTGTGAACCAGACAATCACGGTTCGATTCCCAGTCAGGGCACATTCCTGGGTTGCAGGCCAGTTTCCGGCAGGGGCCAGTTCCCAGCAGGGGATGCAGAAGAAGCAACCATACATTGATGTTTCTCTTCCTCTCTCCTTCCCTTCCCCTCTAAAGATAAATGAATAAAATATAAACAAAAAAAAAACAAAAAAAAACACTATGGTACATTTACACAATGGAATTCTATGCAGCAGAAAGAAAGAAGGAGCTCCTACGCTTTGCAACAGCATGGATGGAACTGAAAAGCATTATGCTGAGTGAAATAAGCCAGGCGGTGAAAGACAAATACCATATAATCTCACCTTTAACAGGAACCTAAACAACAAAACAAACAAGCAAGCAAAATATGACTAAAGACACTGAAATTCAGAACAGGCTGACAGGGACTAGAGGGGAGAGGGGAGAGAATTTCAGGGGAAAGGGGGAAGGATTCACAGAAACTAGTATAAAGGTCACATGAAGAACAACTAAGGGGGGTGGAAATGGGAGGGAGGTGGGGCTGGGATGGGAGTGGGGGATGGAAAACTATACTTGAACAATAATTAAATTTTAAAAATATTTAAAAAAACAAACTAAGGAAACAACTAGAACAGGAACAGAACCACAGAAATGGAGATTACATGGAGGGGTAGCAACAGGGGAGTGGAAGGAGGAGAAGGGGGGAGAAGGTACAGAGAATAAGTAGCATAGACAGTAGGCAGAAAATAGAGAGGGGGAAGGCAAGAATAATATGGGAAATGTAAAAGCTAAAGAACTTAAGACACATGGACGAAGTAAAGGCGAGGAATGTGTGTGGGAGAGGGTGTGCAGGGTAGAGGGGAATGAAGGGGGGAAATGGGACAACTGTAATAGCATAATCAATAAAATATATTTTTTAAATGGTAAAGGCAGAAATGTCGACCTTGTTTACTGTCTTAAGTGGAAAGAATTCAAATCTTTCAGCATTAACTGTAATGCAAAACATGTTTTTTTTGTAGATGCTCTTTATCAAGTTGAGGAAGTTCTCTATTCCTTTTTTTCTGAGAGTTTTGTCATGCGTGGGTGTCGAATTTATGAAAAAAATTTTGGCATTAATTCATATGATCATGTGACTTCTCTTCTTTAGCCCATTGATATGGTGGGTTACACTGACTGGTTTTCAAATATGGAACTAGTTTGCATTCCTGGAATAAACTTGGTCACAACATATATTTCTTTTTATATATTACTGAATTCCATTTGTTAATATGTTATTAAGAAGTTTTACATTTACCTTCATAGGGGTTATTAGTCTGTAGTTTTCCTTTTTTGTATTATCTTAGTCTGGTTTGGGTATCAGGATAAAATCAGCATCACAAAATGAATCAGGAAGTGTTCTCACCTCACCGATTTTCTTCTGTTTTTAATTAAATCTATTGGGGTAATACTGGCCAATAACATTATAAATTTCAGGTGTACAGCCTTATAATAGAACATCCCTATACTTATGGTGCACTCACCACCCAAAGTCTAGTCTTCTGCCACCACATATTTTACTCTTTACGCACTTCTTCATTCACCCCTATCGGCCTTCCACCCTGCTGACCACTACTCTGTTGTTTGTATCTATGAGTGTGTTATTTGTTTGTTTTGTATTTTCTAGAACAGATCATATGGAATCGATGGTAATCCTTCCTTAAACATTTGACAGAATTCCCCAGTGAAACTATCTGGACCTACATGTTTCTTGAGAATTTCTTATTTTTATTTAAAAAAAATTTTTAAACATTTTTAAAAGATTTTATTTACTTATTTTTCAGAGAGAAGGGAAGGGAGAGAGAAAGAGAAAGAGAGAAATGTCAATGTGTGGTTGCCTCTCATGTGCCCCTCCACTGAGGACCTGGCTCACAACCTAGGCATGTGCCCTGACTGGGAATCAAACCAGCAACCCTTTGGTTTGCAGGCTTGCACTCAATCCATTGAGCCACACCAGCCAGGGTGAGAGTTTCTATTTTACATATTCAATGTCCATAATAGGGCTATTCAAATTGTCTCTGAGGTGGAACCCCCCCAAATGAAATTTATTTACTAAAAAATTATGTAATCATTGTTACATGTTTAAACTTCAGTCACTCTCCAAGTACTCTCTATTTGGTGCAATACACATATTGAGACTTTTTTTTCCCACTGCTCAGAACAGTTTTTGGACACATCACTTTTTATGCCTTTTATTGCTTCCACCATTTTTTGTTTCATCTCTTCCACATAGGTAAAATTTTTCCCTTTGAGGAGTTTTTTCATTTGGGGAAACAAAAACAGTAATTGAGGGTGAGATGGGTTGAACGGGGAGGGTGGGGCATGGGGGTCATGTCATTTTTGGTCAAAAACTGCTGAACACTCAGAGAGATGTGGGCAGGTGCACTTGTAAATCGCCCATCATGAAATGGACAAACACATTGAAAGAGTCTTTGAAAAAAAAAATCACTGAAGCTGAATGCAGCCTCTCACAACAATGCCAGCTGCTACACTGTACAGATGGATTCCTAGAACACTCACCTGGCCAGGGAAGCCTTTATGTACTACCAGGGGCGCACACTCCAGAAGAAAATTCTGGTTTTTTTTTAGGTCCCCCCTTGCATTTCATATTGGGGCTTGTATTTCATACCTTTCATATTGTAGCTTGTGTTTCTTGAAGAAGTGATCCATTTCATCTAAATTGCAAACTTTATAAGTACAGAATTGTTGGTAGTATTTGCTTATTGTCATTTGGATGTCTGCAGTGCCTGTAGTAATAGCCCCTATTTGATTCCTAATACTGATAATTTGTGTCTTCTCCCTGTTTTGCTTTTGTCAGTCTTCCCAGAGCTTCACCAGTTTTATTGATCACTTCAGCAAACCAGCTTGTTTCATCAATTTCCTCTATTCCTTTTCTGTTTTCAATTTAATTAATTTCTGTTCTTACCATTAGTATGTTCTTCTTTCTGTTTTCTTCAGGTTTATTTTGCACTTCTTTTCTATATTCTTAAAATGGGAGCTTAGATTATTAATTTGCATCTTTTCCTCTTTTTCCAATGCATGAATTCAGAGCCATACATTTCCATACCAGCACTCCTGTAGCTGTGTCCAACAAATTTTGATATGCTGAATTTTTTACTTTCATTCAATCCAACGGTTTATTTAGAAATATGTCTTAGTTTCCAAGTGTTTGGAGACTTTCCTGTTATATTTCTGTTACTGATTTCTACCGTGATTCCATTGTAATCAGAGCACACTCTTTACTATTTTAATATTTTAAATTTGTTGAGATGTTCTTCTGGCCCATGTATCAGGCATATCTTTTTATTCCACCGTGTTGACATCTGCGTTAAACCTGGGTGGGCTGCCTGTCCTGTGGCCAATTCCTGGAGATTGCATACAGACTGACCTGTGATTCTACCTTTCATGTACACAACCATCCGAAGTCCACAACCCAACCACTCATTTATCAGGCTCTCACGGGCTCTCACATTCTTGGCTACTATCCACCTGCCCTAACCACCCAAGCACCAGGTACCAGACAACTTGCTGAAATGTTTCAAACTAGCCAATGCTAAGCCTGTTTACATTATCTTGCCTTACCTTTCCCAGGAACCACACAATAAAGCAATAGACTTTTGATCACATTTTCTTCTTAATCCTTTGACCTCCTGACTGACCCTGGTGCTTCCCTGTGTGGCCCTGACTGGCATGTTGTACTTCCTTCCAAGCAGGGATATTCAACCTCTTGGTATGTCTGTGCCACACTGGAAGAAAAAAAGTTGTCTTGGGCCACATATTAAATACAATGAAAATTGTAATCACAAAAAAATCTCATGTTTTAAGTAAATTTATGATTTTGTGTTGGGTTGCATTCACAACCATCTTGGGCTGCATGCAGCCTGTGGACCACAAGTTGGACACCCCTGCTAAGAGGACTGTGAGTAAAAACTTAATCCTTCATGATAGTCATGTCTATGTCTGCATATCTTACCCTACCTGATTAAAACAAATCCTGGGTAAATTTTTAAAGAAACCAGAATTTGGTTTATCTTGGTGCATGTTCCATGGGCACTTGGAAAGAATATATATTCTGTTATTGTCAGGTGAAATGTTCTATAAATGTCAATTAGATCCTGTTGGTTGACAGGGTTGCTGACTTTGTCTATACCATTGCTGATTATCTGTCTAGTTGTTTAATCCATTGTTGAGCAACAGGTGTTAAAAGTATCCAACTACAATTGTGAATATGTCTATATCTCCTTTCAATTTTATCAGTACTTACATCACATATTTTTCAGTTCTGTTATTTAGTGCATGCACATTTTGAATTGCTATGACTTCTTTTTATAATTACATCATGTCCTTCCCTCTCTGGTGATTTTCTTTGCTCCAATGCCTACTTTATCTGGTATCAATATAGCCATTACTGCTTCCCTTTGATTAATGCTTGCATGATACATTCTTTTTTTATCCTTTTATTTACAAATTGTCTATGTTATTACATTTGAAGTGAATTTCTTGTAGACAGTATATCATTGAGTCATGTTTTTAAATCCATCATGCCAATCATTTTTTTCAGTTGATGTGTTTTTATCTTTATACCTAATGTAACTGTTCATAGTTTAAGGCTTGATTTGCCATTTTATTTTTTGTTTTCTGTTTGTATCTGTTTTTTATCTCTGTTTTTATTTTTCCTGCTTTCTTGCTTTTCTTTGCTTAAATGTTTTTAGAGTACTATTTTTATTTATTTAGTGTTTTTGTATCTTTCTAAACTTTTTCAGTGTTTGCTCCAGATATTACATTATATATACACAACTTATCATAGTCTGCTAATGTTATCGTTTTACCAATTTGAGTGAACTACAGAAACTTTATCTCCTTTTCCATGTCTTTACCATCCTCTATTTAGAATTGTCTTAAATATTTCTATTGATACATTTAGAACCACATCAGACAGTATTATGTTTCAATTGTCAAACATAAGTTAGAAAATTTGAGAAGGAAAGCCTATATTTACCCATATTTTCACTCAGCATTTCCTTCCTTCCTTCCTTCCTTCCTTCTAAAATCCCTTTTTTAATTTCTTTTCTGTATTAAGAACGTTTACCCTTTATTTATTTATTTATTTATTTTATTTTATTGTTGTTCAAGTACAGTTCCATTTTTTTAATGAGAGGTTTCTTGGCAACAAATTTTCTAAGTAGTCTTTCATTTGGAAATGCTTTGATTTCTTCTTCATTTGTGAAGGATGCTATTTTTGGGAATAGAATTTTATGTTTACTTAAAAAATATTGTGTCACTTCTCTGGCATCCATGATTTCTGATAAAAATTCTCTATAATTTTGAATTGTTTTCTCTAAAGAGGAGGTTTTTTTCTGTTTTCCTCTGGCTGCTTTCAAGCTTTTTTTTTTTACTTTAGTTTTCACAAGTAAAATTATGATATGTTTTAGAATGATTTCGGGTGGCTTATCCTGTTTGGGCTTAACTTCTTCAAACTATAGGTTTATATCTCTGGCTAAATTTGGAAAGTTTCCAGCCATTATTTATTTGAGTACCTTTTTAGTCCTGCCCTTTTTCTCCTCTCCATCTGGGACTCTAAGGACATGAATATTTGCGTTTTTGTTGTAGAAACAGATATCCTTGGGGCTCTGTTCATTTTTTTTCAGTTTATATTCTCTATCTTGTTCAGATTGTTTTTGTTGTTTCAGCCGTTAAATTCTTTCCTCTTTCATCCATCTCCTGTTGAGCCCACCTACTGAGTTTTTTTGTTACTGTATTTTTTTAGTTCCAAGATTTTCATTTGGTTCTTCTTTATATTTTCTATTTCTTGCTCAGATTCTATTTTCTCATTTGC
The DNA here is from genome assembly GCF_014824575.4 of Sturnira hondurensis. Classification (NCBI taxonomy): domain Eukaryota; kingdom Metazoa; phylum Chordata; class Mammalia; order Chiroptera; family Phyllostomidae; genus Sturnira; species Sturnira hondurensis. The sequence goes on from NW_028095541.1 coordinate 6,952,933, forward strand.
TTCAAACAGGTTTGTAATTGCTCATTGAGGTATTTTTCTCACAAATTTTTAAAAATCTTTGTCAGATTATTCTAACATTTCTGTCATCCTGGGTTTATTATCTATTGATTTTAGTTTTCCATTCAGTTTGAAATCTCCTTGGTATGACAAGGGATTTCTGATTGGATCCTGGATAATTTGGGCAGTATTTTATGAATCACTGAATTTCATGTAAATTGTGTGTTTTAGTTGGCTTTCTCTGATACCATTACAGAAGGGAAAAGGGTAGGTACCACCTCATTATTGTCAGGGGAAGGTAAAAGTCCAGGGTTTTTATTTGGCCCATGTTGACATCTGAGATCAGGATAACTCCTTGTGACTGCTGGGCAGGGGTGGGAGTTTCAGCTCCCAGTGACACTTCAGTGTCTCCACTGACACTTTAGTGGGTGGAAGGAGGCTCAATACTAGTGGACAGTGTTAAAAGGCCTGTCTTTCTACCAGGGCTCCACTGACACCAACCCAGGGGAGAGGAAAAGGTGCCAGGTGGAGGTGGGGTGCATGCCTCCACTGCCCTGCACTGACACCACAGGGTGCAGGGAACTTGTCACCATCCAGTGGGATGAAAACTCCAGCTTTCCCTTGGTCTTCTCTGACACCACTGCATGAAAAGCTCATTGAGTGTGAACCAGAGGGTTGCGGTTCGATTCCCAGTCAGGGCACATACCTGGGTTGCAGGCTGGTTCCCTGCAGGCCAACTCCCAGCAGGGGATGCATGAAAGGCAACCATACATTGATGTTTCTCTCCCTCTCCTTCCCCTCTAAAGATAAATAAATAAAATCTTTAAAAAAAAAAAAAGCTCATTGAGGTAGGTCAGCCAATGGCTGTCAGTGACAATTCAATGCCAAGAGGAATCCCCATTTGGGGGTGTGGTGAAGAAGAAAACTTTATTCAGGGCAAAACAGCTCAATTGTGCTATAGCACAGCTGTGAAAGCAGCACAGCTATAGGACAGCTCTGGGGCCAGGCCCCTCTCAGGCTAGACAGCTCTTCTCCATGCTTTGCTCCACTCTGGTCTGGTCTACCCTGCTCTGGAAATCTTTGATGTTTCAGCTCTTCCATGAAGAGGGGATATGTGTTTCTCCAAGCCAGAGAGAAGTTGGCTTATATGAACAGAAGTCCCCATCCCTGGTTCCTAATTGGTCCATACCCATGGAAATGAGGATGACAAACCCTTGTAGTCTGATTGGTCCAAAAGACACTGCCCTGATTGGTTAGAATAGACCTACTCTGATTGGACAGAGTGGGGAAGCCTCAATCCTATTGGTTGAAAAAGATTCCAGGAAACCTTTATGGAAGCTGGCTCAGACGGCAGAGACAAGGTGCAGGCAGGTAGTTTAGTGCAAGAGGCCCCTATGCAGAAATGGCTGCTAAGCTTCTTTTTCAATTTGAGCCCAGTTGGCTAAAACCAGGGCCTTTCTTAGTAGGTGTCTTTTTTTGGTGTTTTGTTTGTTTGTTTGTTTGTTTGTTTTTTGCCTCAGGGCTCACAGGGAGAAGTGTAGGTTCCCTTTTTGGCCTTTGCTGTTGTCAAGTGAGGCATATTTTTTTTCTATGATATTTAGCTGGTGTAGAGCAGTTATTATCTAATACTTTTCTGAGTTGCTAGGCTTCCCTTTTCCTGATCATTTGGCTGGAGACAGAGGCCTTTTCTTGGGTTACTTGGGGGTTTTTGTTTTGTTTTTTGTCTGCATTCATTGGTGTTTTGGATTGCTGCCTTCTTCAGTTTGGGATTTATGAGGCAAAAAGAATGGGTAATCTGCATCCTGAGGTCCCTACCTGGTCTGCCTTCTTTTCTCCACCTTTCAGTCTTCTTATATTTATTTTTGTGTATATACATTTTATGTAATTTTCAGGGTTTCAGTTGTACCTAGCCAGAAGTATAGGGAAAAGCACATCTAGCATCTTCCCATTTGCAAAATTTTAAAAAATTTAAATAGTAGTTTGAAATCAGTGAAATCCATATGTTATAATCAGTTGATGTGTCTCTTAAATCTCCTTAATCTATTGGTTTCCCTCCACTTAAAAAAAATTTTTTTACAACTTTTTTTTTCTCAGAATCTGGGTCGTTTGTCTCCCAGAGTTTCCCACAGCCTAGATTTTGCTGATTGCATATTTATTATATTATTTAATATGTTCTTTCATCCTTTGTATCTTCTATAAACTGATAGTATAACATAAAGTCCTCTGACATTAGCATACATTCCCAAGTTTCTCACCATTCTGAGGGCTGCTCACTTATCCCCACCTTAGACTACCTCCTGTCTGCAATGTCCCATCTGCCTGCTACTTTGCCAGCCTGTCTTTCTAGACCAGTTCAAAGTCTTCATTCCCAAGACTTTCCTTGCTTCACCTTAGGCAGAACCTCCCCCTCTCTTTTCCTCCCCAAGGTCACTCTGTGGGCATTTGTGCTTGAGAGATCATCTCCCTTCTGCATTATGGTGAGGGTTCCTCAACAGAGGGGAGCCAGCCCTTTTCACTTTACCCCCTAAACATGTCTCTTTACATAGAGAGCACCAATAAACATATGGTGAATTAATCTGAGTCTTGAATACTAATCCTTTTCCTATTACTTTGTTGCATGGCCATTTGGACAGGAATAAGGCTCATTAGCTTCCCATCTTGAGGGGAACCTGATGGTAGCTTTATGAAGCCCTGTGAGTAGCTTCCCTAATTGCCAGCACTGCTGTTGCTATGGTTTCCTCACCCACTAGAGTACTTAGGTGAATGCTGGTGGAAGAACCCAGCATGGCCAGCCAAGGCCTTTTCAGGTCATTTTAAGAGGGAAAAAATTGAAGTGACAGAGTGCCTTGAAACCATTCAGATGTCAGAGTGCAGTGGGACAAACTCACCAAGATGAGGAATTAAATTAATTGTGAAATTATGGCCAAGAATCTTTTTAAAAATAATACTATAGCTAGCCAAGATGGAGGTGTAGATAGATAAACTTTACCTCCTGACACAACAAAAAAAAATGACAACAAAAAAATTTAAAAACAAAAAATAACCAGAACTGCCAGAAAATCTAACTCTTTTGGAGTCCAATAACCAAGGAGTTAAAGGAGAAACATTCATCCAAACTGGCAGGCGGGGTGGAGACTGGCAGCCGAGGTGGAGAGGATGTGCAGCAAGGTGGAGCCTGGAGGACTGGGTGGTCCCATATTTGCATGCAGATAAACTGAGAGGAACAACTGGGGAACAAGACAGACTGTGCAACCCAGGGTTCCAGTACTGGAAAAGAAAGCCTCAAAACCTCTGGCTGTAAATAGCTGTGGGGGTTGTGGCAGTAGGAGAAACTCCCAGGCTCACAGGAGAGTCCATTGGAGGGACCCACAGCATCTTAAAATGTACACAAACCCACCCACCCAGAAATAGCACCAGAGGGCCCAATCTGCTTGTGGGTAATGGGGGAAGTGACTGAGAGTCTGCTGAGAGCCAAGCACTCATCATTATTCCCTCCTGGACCACTCCTCCAAGTACAGCACCAAAAGCAGCTAAGTGGGTTGCCCCACCCCAGCGAATACCGAAGACTCCACCACTTACAATGTAACAGGTACACCGAGTCAAAAAGATATGGCCCAAATGAAAGAACAGATCAAAACTCCAAAGATAGAACCGAGCAATAAGGAGATAGTCCACCTATCAGATGCAGGGTTCAAAACGCTGGTAATGTAGATGCTCACAGAAAGGGTTGAGTATGGTCACAAAATGGAAGAAAAAGTAAAGGCTATACAAAGTGAAATAAAGCAAAATATACAGGGAAACAACAGTGAAGGGAAGGAAATTGGAACTCAGATCAATGATTTGGACCAGAAATAAGCATTTAACCAGAAGAGAATGAAAAAACAAGAATGCAAAAAAAATGAGGACAGGCTTAGGAACCTCTGGGAAATGTTTAGTTTCCAACATCTGAATCATAGGGGTGCCAGAAAGAGAAGAGGAAGAGCAAGAAGTTGAAAACTTATTTGAAAAAATAATGAAGGAGAACTGCCCCAATCTGGTAAAGGAAATAGACTTCCAGGAAATCCAGAAAGTTCAGAGTCCCCGAAAATTTTGACCCCAGGAAGCACACACCAAGGCTCATCATAATTACATTACCCAAGATTAAAGGAGAGACTCTTAAAAGCAGCAAGGGAAAAAGAGAGGGTTACTGACCAAGGAGTTCCCATATGACTATCAGCTGATTTCTCAAAAGAAGCCTTGCAGGCAAGAAAAGGCTGCAAAGAAGTATTCCAAGTCATGAAAGGCAAGGACCTACATCCAAGATTGCTCTATCCAGCAAAGCTATGGTTTAGAATGGAAGGGCAGATCAAGTGCTTCCCAGAGAAGGTTAAGGTAAAGGAGTTCATCATCACCAAGCCCTTATTCTATGAAATGTTAAAGGACCTTATCTAAGAAAAAGAAGATGAGAGCCCTGGCTGGCGTAGCTCAGTGGATTGAGCGCGGGCCTGCGAACCAGACGATCGCGGTTCGATTCCCAGTCAGGGCACATGCCTGGGTTGCAGGCTGGTTCCTTGCAGGCTAACTCCCAGCAGGGGACGAACAAAAGGCAACCATACATTGATGTTTCTCTCCCTCTCTCCTTCCCCTCTAAAAGGTAAATAAATAAATAAATAAATCTTTTTAAAAAAAGCCAACTTTTTAAAAAAAATTAAAAAAAAAAGAAAAAGAAGATGATTAAAATATAAAAACGAACTCACAACTATCAACAACTGAACCTAAAACAAAAACAAAAACTAAGAAAACAACTAGAAGAGGAATAGAATCACAGAAATGGACATCACATGGAGGGTTATCAATGGGGAGGGGGACAGGGGAGAGTGGGGGATAAGGTACAAGGAATAAGAAGCATAAGTGGTAAGTACAAAATAGACAGGGGGAAGTTAAGAATAGTATAGGAAATGTAGAAGCCAAGGAACTTATATGTACCAACTGTGGACATGAAGTAAGTGGCGGCAATGGGGTAATGCTGGCGGGAGTGGGGTGCAGGGTGGAAAGGAATAAAGGGGAGAAAAATGGGACAACTGTAATAGCATAATCATAAAATATATTTTTTAAAAAGATAATACTACAGACCTCAGAGATTCCATCATTAATGAACCTCAGAAACATGAAGGTACTTATTCATCTAAGTCATTTCTGGATATGTTTTATTAGATAGGCACTAAAATAATATATTCCTAGTTTTTCTGCTAACATAAACTTTATATTTATAGACTCAGGATTAATGTGGTATTTTAAATTGTACTTCACACTAAGCTATAAGTAATTACTTCTCTGTATGTTGTTACCCTTACTAATCTCTTATTAACTTAGGTTGTATTAATATGGTTTGAATAGAATACAAATTCAAACCATGATAATACAACTTAAGACAGTTTCTCCTGACTGGCTATCAATGTTTAGAAAATGGAAAGCGTACTCAAGAGAAAATGGATTGTTTCTGCTTGAACTTCAGCCCTAAAAAAGACCAATGAAGGGTCTAGATTTCACTCCCAGAAAGGGAAGCCCAACTCTGGGTTCCGCACTAAGACCAAAGAGAAGTATTCCAGCCTGCTTACCACATGCTTGGGACTTGAAATTCTGTCATATTGTGCCTACTCCCTGTCCACCACAGTTGTAATCCCAGCCAAAGTGGATGCCTATCAGCTGAAGTTAACATTAATAGGGTCGACAACTTAAATCTTCTCTGAAACACATCTGTCAAAATAGTGCTAAGCCCAGTTATGAAACTGTAAGGACCAAATCAATATAGACTACAAATCATGGTTTCCCAAACCTGCTGGCTCAGACTCTCTGCTCTCACAGCCCAGGAATCTGTATTTTTAACAGACTTCTGAGTTGGTTTTTATACAGCCAGCCTTGCTCCATGGTCCCTTGGTACAGGGAAACTTGTCGAATCTCAGTACGCCCAAGAATCAACTGGTAAAGCCATTCCAGCCTGCTTGTCCCAGGGCCCACTCCAGAGGGTCTAACTCAGTCAGCCTAGGGGTGGGGGAACCTAGAAATTTCCTCCCACTGGCCTCACGCTGGTCTTAAGAAACAGATCCCTGACATTTCAAGCAGGCTCCTTGAAAATAACTGTATCTCTGAAATATTTCCACTCTGGAAATGTGTCTGTAAAAGTGTGTCACATTCAGCCACAGGATGATAAAAATGGTTGTGTAAATACTACATGTTGATTCACTTCTCCTCAGCACCTGTGGACTCAAAACATGAGTGTGTCCTTTCAGCAAATTGTCCTATATGGGGAAGGGGCAGGCTCGGTCAGTCACATCCCCCCTCCCTGTGGTGGCCCTGGTCTGTCCAGCCCTTCATCTCTGATGTCCATGAAGGGCCACCTCCATGGTCAGTCAGCCTGGTCTCAGGCTTCAGAGAAGTGGTTCTCTTAACACTCCACAGTCATCCATCACTCTCCTCATAAATAAAAACCACATTAAAGACTTTTGATAAATTCCTTTCTGGATCTGTTTCTGTCTTTATCCTACTTAGCTTATCGATCTCTGCTTCCTTTGGTGCCACAGGCCTCACTGGTTTTTTTGCCAGCTCCTTTGCTTTGTTTTTCTGTGGCTATCTTCTTTCTCCTTTCTTTCAAAATGTTCTCCCTTATCTTCTCTGATACCGACAAAAGGTCAGGAACCAAGCCCATCACAAGGACCCAGTGAGGACCCAGTGTCCCCATTTGCTCTGTGTCAGAGTGGCTATACCTCCTGGACTAACAGCCATGGGTGCAGATACAAGGCAAGGTCAGGGCTGAGTGCAATTATTTCAGTGAAGGGAGCTGTATGGATCCCACCTTCCCTCTGAGGGTGAAAGTAGGTAGATTTCTGACTTCAAGTTTTTATTCTTCCAACTTTTACATCTTCCTTTATACAAAGTGGATTGAAGACCCTAGTTATTCAAGTGTCTACTGTTAAGTCAGGTGCTGGGCTGGATATTGTACTTGGTGGGCATGCTGACCCTCATCTTTCAGGAGGGAAAACGGACTTCAATGAAAAGAGCAAAAGGCTCAAATTTGGGTGTCCCTGACCCTCTGCCTTGTCACACTGCCTCAGAGTGATGGGGAAATGGAAGAGTGTGGACACCAAGTCTCAGGTCTTCTTGACAGCATTTTCCAAAATTCTGCCTCATTTTCTGCCCTCAGATACCACACCCCAGGGCAGAGGCATGGTGGAAGGAAGGTGGGAAGAAAGTAAACAAAGGCAAGACTAAAAGTGTCCTGCATGGTTTGACGTGAACAGAAGCTGTGGCTTATTATGTTAGTAACATAACCACTCGATAAAAATGATGGTCAAAAGTCATATAATTAAAAATTGAAAGTAGAAACATGCATAATAGTTGAAGGTACAACATTTTTTGAGAAGTATTATGTTGGAAGTGAGAGAGGGAAATTTCTAGAATAGGCCCTACTGACGTGTTGCCAGATGTCGAAGTCACCTGGACAAATCCTTTAACTCAGTTTCTTAAGTCTCTTTAAATTAAAAAATATATATGTTCTCTTTTTTAAATTGCTTTTAGAGAGTGAGAAAGGAAGAGAAGAAGGAAGAGACAGGAACATGGATGTGAGAGAGAAAAATCGATTGATCACCTCCCATGTGCACTCAAATCAGAAATCCAACCCACAACTGTTCAGTTAGGAGATGACACACTCACCAACTGAACCACACTAGCCAGGGAAAATATATATATATTCTTAAAAAGTCTTCCGTAAGCACTAAAGAAATGGTTATCAAGTACATCCTTCTCTCTCTTCGATTTGTTTTCTATATTACTCTGTCTTAATATTTCCATGTGACTAGAATCTCAAAACTACCAACTTTTTTTCACTTTTTAGGAAGTTTTACAAAACATCTGGAGGAAGAGTTAATACTGACCTCTAACCCAGAGCTCAGGAAAATTCCCCCGACATATTTATCTTCCTCACCTTAATTTTACCTCTTTTGTTCCAGACAATTATGATGTTTTTATCTCTTTTAAAGAAATTAATCTTGCTCAGAATTTTATAGACTGAATTGTGCCCCCCTCGTAATTCATATATTGAAGCCCTAACTCCCAATTTGCTGATATTTGGAGATGGGGCCTCTGAGAGGTAATCAGGTTTAGATGAAGTCATGGGAGTGGGGCCCTCATGATGGGATTAGTGCCCTTAAAGGAAGTTACAGCAGAGAGTTTGTTTCTTCTTTCTGCCATCTGAGGACACAGCAAGAAGGTGGCCACCTGCAAGTCCGGAAGGAGTCCTTGCCAGGACCCAGCCATGATCCTGGACCCTGGTCATAAACCTCCATCCTCCAGAACTGTGAGAAAATAAATGCCTATTGTTTAAACCACTCAGTCCATGGTATTTTTTATAGCTTCCCAAAATGATGATGATAAGGAATAGATAGATTTAGTTAATATTTTTGAAGAACTAAGCTTTGACTTTATTTAATTTTCTCTATTATTTGTTTTCTAGGTCATTGATTTCTTATCTTTATTATTTCCTCCTTATACATATATTGAGTTTTGATTTTTCAAGCTTCCTAAGGTAAAAGTATAGATAATCCATTTTAAACCTTTCTTCTTTTTCTAGTATATACACTTAAAATAAAAATTTACTTCTCAGCACTACTTCAAGTGCATCTTGCAAATTTTGATATTTCTGTTTTTCTTTCCATTTATTTTAAATGTCTCTTACAATTTTTCTTTTACCCACAAACTATTTGTTTAATTTATAAATATTTGAATTGATATCTTCTTCATGACATAACTCTTTTGCTGCTGGCAATGTCTCTTGAGCCCTGGCTGATGTGGTTCAGTGGACTGAGTGCCAGCCTGTGAACTAAGGGGTCACCAGTTTGATTTCCAGTTAGGGCACATGCCTGGGTTGCGGGGCCAGATCCTCAGTATGGGGCGAGTGAGAAGCAGCCATACACATTGCTGTTTCTCTCCCTCTCCTTCTCCCTCCCTTCCCCTATCTCTAAGAAATAAATAAATAATCTTTTTCTAAAAAAGAAATGTCTCTTGAATTCTGGTAATCTTGTTTGGAAGCATATTTTGTATGTTATAGTCTAGTCATTCTAGCTTTCTTATCATTTGGGCTTTAATAATATGTATTTTTTCCACCTTTTAAGCTTCCAACCTACCTGTGAGTCTGCTTCTATTGATTGTTTATTTCCTCCTGATTGTGGGTCTCACTCTCCTGTTTCCTCATATGTCTTATAATTTTTTACTTGGTGCTGAGCATTGCATATGAGAGAATCACCAGGACTGTTTAGTCTGTTTTTGTTTTTTTCCAGTGCGTGCAAGTCTTTTTCTCTGAAAGGTGGCTAAATGAGGACTTGATCACTGGGATTTCATCAAAAGAATCAACTTGACCAGAGACTGATCAGTACTGTTAGTAAAACTGAGTGTACCTCTGCGATCCCAGAGAAACAAGGAAGTTATACTTTGCCTTTCAGCCCAGCCTCAGTTTCCTACACCTTCATGTAGAGTGGCTGTTTTTGTTTTTGTTTTTTTTATCTTGTCAGTGCTTGAGCTAAGAGGAGTTCAAGACACAACCATCAAGTAGTTTTGGCTCGCCTTGCCTTCAATTCCAGGCCCACCAAAACTCAATCACTACGAAATCATGCAGTTCTCTCTTCTTCAGCCTTGTCCACACTGCCACTTTTGCAGTAAAATTGGGGGCAGGGTGGTAGTGACTGTTGAGCCAAACAATTTATTTTTGTATCTGAAGCATTTTAAAATTCCAATCTATTTGGCAACCCACACTGTTATTAAGATCTTGCCTGATTCTTCCTCAACTCTATAAAGTCTCTTCATTATACGAGGCCTGCTTCTCCACCTTCCCAGGCACTTCCCCAGATACGGAAGTGGCTGTGACTCTCTGATCACCATCGCTTCCTACAGTTCAGTTCATCGAAGTTTACTCTGTCTGCTGTTCTTTGATAACTGCCATAGAAAAGTATAATTTTCCTTTTTAGCAGGGCTTTTGTTATTGTTACCTTAAAGATAATTGTATTTTGCATTCTATTCCTAAGTGGAAATAGAAGCCATAGTGTTGTTATGGCTATCAATAAGGAATTTTAATTAAATTATATAATTATATAAAGAAATACTATAAACTATTTGAAAGAATGAGGATGCTCCTTATTTACTTTATAAACAGTTTCCTAGGTATATTAAGTGAGAAAAGCAGTGTAGGACAATGTGTAAAATGCTTTACCATTTCAGTGAAAGAGGAAAGAAAAGTCACCTATAGTCATACAGATTCAAGTCATATATAGATTCATATCACATTCATATGTAGAAAGAAATTCTTAAAAGACACAAAAGAAATTAGCAAAACCAGTCACCTCATTTTTTAAAATTTCTTGATTCTTAAGACTCAGTTTCCACATGTATAGAATGGAATGAAAAATACTTTTCCCATAGAGTTATACAATAAAATAAACACCAAGTATGTGGTGTATTTCAAGATATCAAGTAGTGGCAGATAAGTAATTAACACAGTGACTTTTGTTTTGGGTTATAACTAGAGATGCCTTCATTTATATTTATGTGTTTTTGTGTGTCAATTATACAACCTAAATTAGTCACTCAAATTTGTTACTTTACAACAGTCTATTTTTTTCCTTTGGTAAATTGTAAGGACTGTGCCTTTCCAAAGCCTATTGACCTAATAATCTAGTATTCAATGTCAGGTAGCCAATAAGAAAAAAACAAAATGTTTCCCATCAGAGGATGAGAAGATGATACTACAATCCTCCAAATTGACAAATACGATCCCCACTAATTGTGCACAATATGTACAGGAGCACCCCCCACCAATCACAAAAGAGAATAGTCCAAATCCATCACTTATTTATTTCAAAGACAATAAAGAAATAATAAAGGGCATTATGTTTACTGCCTCCTCTTTCCCAAAGCACAATAGTCCAATTCATACATTTTATTTTAAAAGTCTCCATCTGGTTCTTTAAATACATAATCCACTAAGTCCTGGCTGGGTGGCCCAGTTGGTTGGAGCATTATCCCATACATCAAAAGGTCACGGGTTCGATTCCCCATCAGGGCACGTACTTAGGTTGCGGATTCAATTCCTGGCTGGGATATGTATGGGAGACAACCAATTGTTGTTTCTCTCTCACATCAACGTCTCTTTCTCTCCCTTTCTCTCTCTCTAAAATCAATAAACATACCCTCAGGTGAGGATTTTTTTTAAATGGTTATCTATGACCCTTTAGCATACTAGACATCAAAGTATTTTATATATATGTACATATACATACATGTATGTATATTTATTAGACAAATAATTTTATTAAGACCTAATCAAATGTTGCCATTGCTTCTCATGTACCCCATGAACCCCATATCCTCAGATCAGAGAGGAGCACTGAGGAATGGAAGTCTAATAGAAGAAGGGCCTTCTCTGGCATGAACTAAAGTTCTTAAGCAGCCCAACTACCAATAAATCCCACCAGCTTGGAGTCTCTGGGATCACTGGGCTGTGAACACAAAAAAAGGCAGAGCAGAGCGAGGGGCTGTTCTTAGAGCCTGGATGTCTGTCCTCTCAGTAATAGCACCATTTCACCGGAGGCCACTGTGATATGTCTATTGCCCCGGGAATGAAATACAACAGTGGCTTTCTTAGGGGGAAAGCCACCTTTCGTGAGGGAGATCTAAGGAAAAAAAAGGACATTTTACATGGGTTCAGTGCACAAGTGAGAATGGAAACATAAACACAAACATTTCATATAGCACGATTTAACCCTTACTAGGAGCAATGTTTTCTGACATTTTCTATTTTATTATATTTCATTTAATTTGGGGGGAAATGGATAGAAATTTATGTCCTAGCCTACTGGTAAGGTTGGGACAAGCAACACTAGTAAGAAAAGATGATCCATTTTTATTCCACTCTCCTCCCAGAATGTGTATTTTACAAAAACAAATCTGCCCAGTGCCATCTACTGTAAACTCTGGGTATTGCAAGTGCCTTTTAAACATCTTGGCAGATTTTTTTTTTTAAGGATAACATTAAATCAGAGACTTCTCCACACCAATATGTAGTTTTCCCCCCCAAAGTAGACAGCTGTGAAACAGTTTAAGAAGTTTAGATGAATAGGTAACACGCAAGCCCAGTTCTAAATTCTAAGACCAAAGACTCATATCCAAGTCAGAGAACATCCATCTGACTGGAGCCTCAGGAGCAAAACTAATCTGTGATTTCCAGAGAGTGACAAATTTAAATTCAGGACATTCTAGACTAGCATGTGATAAAAACCTACTGTAGTCTATCAAATTCTCTAACCAGGGAATCATTGATCTAAAGTCTCTTGTCAAACCTGTGTCTGTAACTTTTTTTTTTACTCCTAATATAACTTTTTTTTTTACTCCTAATATAGTTTGTCACACAAACTAAAATATAGAAATCTATTTTGTTATTTGAGAAAGATACAGAGTTTCCATTTTGGCAGGCCACTATAGCTTATGAAATTTAATTTTTATATTCAATGGAAGTGAAAGTTCCCTACCCATTTCCCTAGGGAGTTACAGTTTTGCATTCACTTCTGGATGAAATGTGCTTTTGACACAAACTCATTTGGAGAAACTGTCATTTTTTTCAGAGTCTGCTTAAATATTCATAAAGGAGCATATGCTCATCCTGTAAAGCCAAGGACACAGGCTTAATTTACCCTTGGCTTGCAACTGAGACGTGCCTAGCCACCCAAACTTCCCCCAAATATTTTATGTGTGATACAAGACTAGAATGCAGAAAATGGAAAGGCTTGCAACATTTTTAATAGCAACTCAAAAGGTGGAATTTTTATGAGATGCCTTTAATTTGAAAGTGAAGGAACAATTAAATTGTTGAAGTCTGGTTTTTTTACTCTATGAACATAACAATTGTTTTTTACCGCCCCCCGCCCCCAAGTGATTTGACACTAACAATTTTCAGGATCCATAAGTGAGGATATGGGTCAATGGTGCAGGGAGAAGTAAAAGTGAAATGCTGTTTTCTGTTGTTTTCCTGTAATAAGTATCTCAAAAATCAAAGAGGATCACACTTCTTCTTTATTAATCATGTGTAAGTTGTTATTAATTACTCAGAGATGCCAGGATTCATTCTATCTTCAGTTTCCCACTGCTATTTTGAGGAGAGCTAATTTTTATCAATTATTAATATTAATAGTTCAACAGCAAAGTGAAGAAAGTGGATATAGACCAATAGCTAATGTTAATAATTAACAGCTCAGAGAGATTCAAAGGAGCTAACTTGCTTTAAAACTGCCAAGTGTTAGAACAGGGCCTCCCATTCTCTCACGAGTCTCTTCTTGTCTTAAGACATTTTCTACTCTCATATACATAAGATTTGTGAGTCAGAAAGGTAACTAAGACATTTTTTGTATACATGCAGAGCACGCTTCTTGGGGGAATGCAAAAGCCTGCCTTATTAGGCAGCTGGTAAGCAGCCTTTCATTAAAATATGTTAAGACATAGGATTTGTCTCCCACTGACTTCTTGAACCATGGCAGCTTCTTTCTTTCAGGTTTATTTATAAAACAATTGTCAAATTAAAATACCAAGTGCTTTAACCATTAGCATTTCACCTTGTAAACCGACAACTGCATCACTTGCAAGCTCAGCTCACTTATAAACACCTGGGTTTACCTACTTGCTACTACACATGTACGTGAAAATATTAGTTATATGTACCTCTTACACTCTAAAGTGACAAGGTGAGATAGGGAGGTACCCAGGAAACACCAGAGTTGTTTTTTTCACATAAAGCCAAGTTAATAACTGTAAGTTGTTCAGCACCTACCAGTTAATGAGACTGAGGTGTACCCATCAGGCAGCTGGTAGGTAGCCCAGGAAACTCCGTGTGGTGGTGCTGGGGCCGCTGGAAGGAGCACGGGGCGGGGGCTGGTACGTTAAAAGATGAAGATGGGTGAAAACAGGGCAACACAATTAAGGCTTTTTCTCAATGCTGACACTTAATAAAGTAATGCTTTTAACCAAATAGTACAGCAATATGATTGTGCTCTTCACAAAATAAATACAAGATTTATAAAAATATTAATTTGTGCCCTGGCTGGGTGTTTCAGTTGTTTGGAGCATTGTCCCACATACCAAAAGGTTTCGGGTTCAATTCCCAATCAGGGCACAGACCTAGATTCAATCCCCCAGTTAGGCAGTTACAGGAGGCAGCCAATTGATGGTCCTCTCACACTGATGTTTCTCTGTCTCTTTCTCTCCCTTTCTCTCTAAGATCAACAAACATATCCTCGGGTGAGGAGATATATATATGTGTGTGTGTATGTATGTGCATATGTATACACATTACAGCATATATTTGGATATAGATATAAATGCTGTCATCTTTGTAATTGTGTGTGTGTGTCTAAGCTTATTTGTAGATAACTTCAAATTTCCAAGCTTCAGACCCTTTTTTCTATCTTACCTTTCCTTCTTCTCCTCTACTCTTCAGGACATACACACACACACAAATATATGTATATATGAGATTTCCTGCCCTAGAAGCATCCAAATCTGGTTAGGAAGAGAACACCAGCACAGAAAAACAACAGAAACACACACAACAGAGTAAAACCAGGTGCTGAATTATAGAGCTATATATCTAAAATACCGAGTGGCTAGGACACGAAATTAGCCAACAACACATACTAATTATGCAAATCAGGAGAATAAGTCAGGGGAAATGAGGAAAGGGCAGTTGAACAGCATCCTGTAATCACGGTAAAGACACTAAAACCTAAGGTGAGATTTGTCAATGGAGAAAGTGAGTCAACTTACAATCTGCAAGACATCTTCAACAGGCTGGCTTCCCATAATGGCTCTGGACACTCCCTCCACTCCAACCCACCAGGACTGCAGCAGACTCCTGAATAGCCTTGTCTCAGATGACTAAAGGGAGGGCCCGCCGCCAACCCACGCCATCTCTCACAGCACCCAGAGGTGCGCCCAGGCCAGAGTGTCTTCACCCCACCTGGCTTATCCTTGTCCTTTCTAACTACGTGAATCAGCATCTCTCTCAGATGGGCAGAGCAGGGCTGGGCAGCTGTGCGGCTTTGCTGCTTCAGGAATAGGCACGCCCGTAAAGACTAAGACTTAGAACTGGAAGGTGGGGTGGTGACTGCGGGACAAGGCTCTCCTGCGCCAGTACAAGACCAACTCCAGTTGGCCCTTGGTGATGGGAGCCAGTTTTGCAAGGAAAAGGCAAAACCCTCATCCTCATGGGGGCAACGATGGGCCAGATCTGCCCTGTCTGGATGAATCATCGTCATCTTTGGTTAACACAGAAGGGGACCCAAGTGAAGGTCAGCATAAGAGCAAACCGCCTCCGTGCAAGCACAGGGCATTACTGAAGCCAAGTGTGATGTCCCCAACGTGGCCTGCGCTTGCAACTTCAGTTCTTCATCCTCTTGCTTTGTGAATACTTACTCTCTGTCACGTGTGTCTCAAGACATTAAAATACCCAACCAGAAGCCCTGGCACTGACCCCCCTTTAGTGGGTCGTGTGCAGGGGCAGGAGGGTCACAGGCTTCATTGGTTCTCTCTTTCCTTTCCTAATAACCTGGGCCTCCCCAGCCCCAGACTGAGCTGCCTACTTGCGACTTCTCGACTGTGAAAGGACAATGCGGGCAGGATGTGGAGGGCAGAAGCGCGAGTCCAGGGACCTTGGGCAAAGCCAGGCTCGCCCCTAACTTGCCTGCCTCCAACCCCCAACCTGGGTGTATTGTTGAAAGTGACCGAAACAAACGGGGAGTTCAAACAGGCGGTCGTTGAGCTCGCCAGTGAGGTTTTGGGGAGAAAGAATCAGAGAGCTGGCCAGCTCTGGCGACGCCACCTTCTTGCCCCCTTTGTCTCTAGATTCCCAGGAGGGACGCCCCCACCCTCGCCCCGCCAACTTCGCAGGGACCCGGACAGATCCTCAGTGGCCCGAACTTACATCTTCACGTCTTTGGGAATTCCTGTTGCTCTAGTAATTATATTTTTTTAAAATTAAAGCCGAGCTTCAAATACAGTAATAGTGGGTACTGAAAGAAGCCCTGGAGAAACAACAGTAACGGCAGCAACTATCCTTTGACCCCGCCCCCCAAACCTGGGGCCGACAGGCCTCCGAGGAGGGTCTGGGACAGGGAGCGGGGAGGGCAGCCCGGGACGCCGGGGGTCCTGGGAGCTCCGGGGCCTCAGGAGGCTCTCAGGGGGAGGCGGGAATCCGGGCGACCTCTGGAAACAGGAGGCCGGCGCGTCCAGCCCAAGCGCTGGGGGCCCAGGCAGCCAGGAGCCGCCCCCTCCCGGATTCTCCGAGGAGCGTGGGGGGGAGGAGGCGGGGTGTGCGGCGCGGTTAAAAGGCGCCGCTGGAGCCTCAGGTGCCGCAGAGTACAGGTGTCCACACTCGGTTCCCGGGGCTCTCAACCGAGCGGGGGCGTCGTGCGCGGAGGAGCGCGGAGGCGGCCAGGCCAGGACCACCCAGGACCCGCTCGAGCGCTCCCGCTCCCGCCAGAGCCCTCCCTCCTCCCGCCGCAGGTGAGCCCGCGCCACCGGCGCGCCCCAGGGCACAGCCGTGAGGCTTTCGCGTCTCGGGACACCGGGAGTTGTGGTGTCCGGCGGGGGAGGGAACACGGCACGGAGAGGGGACTGGAGACGGCAGGACCTGCGGGAACGAGGGAAAAGGGAGAGGAGGACCTGGCGAGGATTGAGGGCCTGGGACGTCCGGGCACTGCGGGACGGCGGGGCAAGGTCCCTGGGTACGGGCGGTCTGAGACCTAGAGGGGGAGGGGACCTGGCACTGCCGGGGCTGTGGGAATCCGGATCGGGTCCCCAAAGTGGATCCCGCGCACACTGAGGCCCCCTCACAGCCCCTGTCCCGGGCAGTCGAGACAGCGGACCTCCGGCGACAGTCAGGCGTCCAGGGAGAATTGTGGAGAGTGAATGTCCGCCGAGTTACCGAAATTGGAGCCGGGACTTTTTACAGGGAGGGGACGTGGTGACACCAGTGAGGTGACCGATAGGGACCCAGGCTCTGGGGAGGAGGGGGCCTGGGACAGGCAGCCCACATCCCAATTGAGGATCGTAGATTGTGTTCGTCTGCTAAAGTCTAATCTGTCGCTACCAGTAGTGTTTAATTGGCCGAAGGCTCTGCTTGGAAAGAGAGCTGGGTTCTGTTTGCTAAGCAGAAGTCCTGTCTGGAGGAGGTAACTTTTTCGAGCCCGGACTACCCACCCTGAGAACAGGGCACCCCAGCCTAAACCTGGCTTCTTTTTCTTCAAGATTGGAGAGCTTTTGTTTCCAGGTGGAGTTTTTCAGCTGGAAGGTCGCACATGACTGAGAAGCACTCACTAGGGTGGTTGCCTAAGCCCTTCTCCTCCTGGAGGGAGGGGACATGAGCCTGATCAGTGTGTGGATCCCAGCATTCTGACAGTTGGACACGTATGACCATTTACTTGGGACTCTGTCTCATACGTTAGGCGACAGCCATTTCCCCGCTTGACCTTTGAGTCCTTTAAAAACTCAGGTACTGATTATCACAATTAGACACCTGTGAGAGGCCTGGGGTGCTCTGTGGAGGCAGCTGGCGAAGGTCTGGCAGGGAAAAAGGAGGGGTTGAGAAGCTAAGAGTAAGACTCGCTTTTGCCTTTTCTGAAACCTATGCCTTCCCTAAAGAACAGAACTTGCCTCTGCCAGAGCTCCAAACAATGGCAGGCTGGTGTGGGCCAGGGCGGGACAGCAGCTCCCCACTGGTTTCATCCTGCTGTGTTAGTCAACTTGACCTGTCCCTGTCCCACTTGTGGGTTAAATTTTAATTTGCTCCTTTTCCCCAAAGGATCTACAAACATGTAGTTGCAGCCACAGCAATATAGGACCACTGCAGTTTTCTTGGCTGATGGTGGTTTGATTGGTTTGTAAAAGAGTGTGAAGTCCATGTTTGGTACTTTGGAAGAGGACAAAGGCATGAACCCTCCTGACTATCCCCCAGTTTTTAGCCACACATACCACAGGCAGCTTATTTGTGTCTCATTCTCACTTAGTGCCTATGAAGAACTGAACTGCAATTCTGTAAAATAATGTGGTTAGACCATGAATTTTGGTTCGGCTGTCAGGCATGACTAGACTGTGGAACCTTCAGCAGGATGCCCCTGGGAGAGCTTCCAGATAGTCTGTTTAAAAGGTCAGGGCTGAACCACTGTTTTTTCCAGTGATGCTTGTCTTTTTCAAGCTAAGTAAAGCTAAATGTTTCTGAAGTACATTTCACGTTTACACTTTTGTGTCCATGACTGGCCACGGTGACATTGAATAGCATCAGCCAGACCTTGGTGTCCCCACCTGAGATGATGCTCAGTGATGAGTCTGCTTAGGAAGTACATGGGGGGAGGGGGGAAACAGGACCCAGTTTGCTCAAAATGAGAAGAGCATTGTGCTTTTAAGTAAGAGAAGATGGGTTCACTGCCAGCATAGAGGAGATGGAAAACAGACTGCTCATCAGGGTTATGGAGAAGTGGAATCTTGTCTAGGAGAGGGGCTGATTGAGACAGATGGGACATAACTATGAAGAACTGGAGACAGTTCATATCCTGGGATGAAGAGAAGGCTGCTGGCTCATGGCAGATAGATCCACAGCAAGATGTACCTTAACCCAAGTGAGCTTTAATCCTGAGCTTCAGTACTCAACACAGTGATATCACCTTCTGCAGCGTCACTGGGAATCACTGAGTTAAAATTTCTGTCATTTTTTCATAATGTGCCCCCTTAGAAACACTTGTAATTTAAAACCATAGCCCACAATAAAAATATGTAGCTGCAACACTGTATTAAAACAGACAGCCATCAGTTCAGCATGATGGTGAGGACCACCAGTCCATACACAAAACATTCACAAAAACCTGTGAGTACAGTGGCTTTTCTCTACAGATGGAAAGTTTCCAACTTGTTCCTTTTAGTGTAGAAAAAGGAAGTAAGGCCCTTTGTGAAATTTTAACATGCAGTGCCTCAATTGTCAACTTTAATGTTAGTAACATTTCACAGCTACATCCCAAGTCCATAATGGTTTCATTGAAATAGTTTCAGAAAAATGGTTCTGCAGGGAGGCATGGCCTGCTGGACCTTACAGCAAGGTGGCCAGGCTAGTCTCCGTCAGTACGGCTAAAAAGCAAGTGCAGATTTAACGACTGAATGCCACTTGTCCAGGTGCCAGGGAGTGTCTGTAGGGGATTGATCAGCACTAATTATGCCTTTTAAGTTAGGAGCACTTTTGTTTGTGGCACTGCCCCGCCTCTGCCAATTTTTATTATGAGCTAAAGATTTGGGCCCTGGCAGGGTAGCTCAGTTGGTTGGAACTTTATCCCATGTACCAAAAGGTTGCAGATTTGATCCCAGGTCAGGGCACGCATAGGAGGCAACTAATTGATGTTTCATCCTCATATTGATGTTTTTTTTCTCTCTCTCAAATCAGTAACATATCCTTGGTTGAGGATTTTTTTTTAAAAGGACTGGGTGAATTCCTCCAGGGAATAAGCTACTCTTTATTGGGGAAAACATAGTTCAAGTGGTTTGGGAACTATCCTTTTACCCCTATGACAAACTAAGTTGGTTTGGTTTTCACCTTTTGGGTGAGGCTTCCTAAGAGTGAGTATTTTTCAGGAAGAGATTTAAGAGTGCTTACTTACCTAAGACCCAGAGAAGTTTCTCAGATTCTGTCCTGATGAGTCACTCCTCTGCTGTGTTCATTTCGTCTTTTCCAGTGCAAACCACCCAGAGAGGATGGATTGGAGCACTTTGCAGACTATTCTGGGGGGTGTCAATAAACACTCCACCAGTATTGGGAAAATCTGGCTCACCGTCCTCTTCATTTTTCGCATCATGATCCTGGTAGTAGCTGCAAAGGAAGTGTGGGGAGATGAACAGGCTGACTTTATCTGCAACACTCTGCAGCCTGGGTGCAAAAACGTGTGCTATGACCACTACTTCCCTATCTCTCACATCCGGCTCTGGGCCCTTCAGCTGATCTTTGTGTCCACACCAGCTCTCTTGGTGGCCATGCATGTGGCCTATCGCAGACACGAGAAGAAAAGGAAGTTCATTAAGGGAGAAATAAAGAGTGAATTTAAAGACATTGAAGAGATCAAAAGCCAGAAGGTCCGAATTGAAGGGTCATTATGGTGGACCTATACCAGCAGCATCTTCTTCCGGGTTGTCTTTGAAGCTGTCTTCATGTATGTCTTCTACATCATGTATGATGGGTTCTCCATGCAGCGTTTGGTGAAATGTAATGCCTGGCCTTGTCCCAATACAGTGGACTGTTTTGTTTCTAGGCCCACAGAAAAGACTGTCTTCACAGTGTTCATGATTGCAGTGTCTGGAATTTGCATACTGTTAAATGTCACTGAGTTGTGTTATTTGCTAGTCAGATATTGTTCTGGAAAGTCAAAAAAACCAGTTTAACACATTGTCCAGCTATTAGGTAAAAGATGGGAGGAAAAGGATGAGGCAACTGTACTTAGTTGTCAAGGCCAAGTCACCATTATTTCCCCAGGGTCAAGATTTTCATCTTAAACACAACTATTTGAAATTCCTGTAGCTCTCAGGTGAAACTGGAAATGCTTCTGATGGCACTCTTCTCTTTTAAAGCTAAAAAACAAATGCTTGATCCTATGTCAAAATCGATTTTTACTCAAATTAGTTCCAATAAAACCCTGTGCTGGTAGAGTTATTATTGGTGCAAAGGAATTTCACATTTTGAAGAAAGGATATCGGCATTTGTTTCTATTTCTTTGAGGAAAGGAGAGAAATGCTGGGTCCTAAAGAGGACTCTGAGAGAGACTGGCTGTTCCTCTGAGGGTTCCTTTTGCTATTTTCCCCTGAATTAAAGGTAAACATAGAGAATCTTGGTTCTTTTATTCACTTTGGAAATTCTAGTAACCACAGACAAGGTTACCTAATACTTCAAACTCTGTCATACTTTTTTAAAAATGAACACTGGAAAATGTATTCTTTCGATCAATAAGACATTCTGAAAACCATTGTATATTCCTACTATTTCAAAGGCTCAGATAGTGATATGTAAATGGTATGTAATTAGGTACTATCATTGAATTTAAAATGTGGGCTCTCAGTTTTGAATAATTTGCAGGGCCACTATATTAACTGTGGTATGTAGTCCACAAAAGCATTAAGGCCTCTCATGTGAAACAAACTGGACATTCTTAGTGATGGCTTGGCAGCCAATGGCCTCATTTCACAACTTTGGGTGTAATTTTGCAGGAGAAATATAGATAATGTATCACCAACTGCCACCATCTACAGGCTGGCTCAGGATCCCCTGTATCCCTGTCAGTGTTTGCCTTTTCCACAACTGGTAAAGGGTGGAACACCAGTTTGAAGAAGTTGCTTGGGACTAGTTTGTTGCCACAGTACGAAACAAAATGGATGGTAGTTACTATTTTTAAAGAACAGATGGGAAGACTGAACTCTAAATTCTAGTGATAAAAAAATGAGTTTCATGTGCTTCAAAAGTTTGCTTTCCTCTTCAGCTTCTTATTTTTTTAAGTAAAAATAGAATAGACTTTTTTAAAAAATAGACACTGGTTTAGATAAATATTAAGTAGTTCCACAGGACCCATTGAACCTAATATCATTATAATGTTTGACATGGTTTTCAAAAAATGGCACTCAGCATTCTTCAATAAGGGTAAACACTTTTCTTTTGCCAAGAATAGCATTGTAAAAAAAACATTTTGTTATAGTAAATAACAGCTTTAATTACATGCTTGTAACTAAAATAATTTTGTAATGTTTCAAATATCATTCAAAATATTAAAATATAAACTCATGTAATAATTATTTAAAATGTATTACAGTTTTTCACAGAAGACCAAGTTTTTAATGTCATCTATAGCCAATTTTATAAAAGGAGTTTAATATTTTAAGCATCATAACATGAAAGAGATAAGTTCCCTGGGTATCCGTTCACCATCCTTGATTCTTCTGCCCAGTTACAGATAAGCTTCTGTTACCAGGGAGGGAGGAAAAAAAAGATTTGTGCTGAACCCCATGCTGACCCCAACAGGTTTTTGACAAACACACGCACAGTGCATTGCACAAATGGGATTTGTAGCTTGGAAGATGCTGGGCTGGGTTCATATGACCAATGTTGCTCCTAGAATCATGGAAATTGACAGTTTAAAGTGATCTTCATGGTGAAGGTTGGCTAAGGCATGAGAAAAATCCTACAAGGTATCTTTTCTGTAGAATCGTCTTCAGGATTATTTTTCTGTGTATTTGTATGTAATCAAAGTGGGTCTTAGAAAGTACTTTTTACTCCTTGGTGCCTACTTCCATGGGAAATAAACCTGATGGGTGGCTGTCCCCATGTGGGTGTCCCACAGGCACTTTCCCTGAGACAGCAGCACCAGTCCTGCCCTGGGTACGAGACCTTCAGGGCATTTTATACATCAGTAATTATGAACACTTATGGAAAATCACACACTTTTTAAATGAATGTAAAAGGACCCAAACCAGCCAACTTTGATCCATGTGATCGAAGAGTGGTAAGAACTAGCTCCTGCCTTTCAACATGCTCTGCACACAGTCTGTTAAAAGCAGCACGTGGTTTGTAAGTGGGTATGTTCACTCTCATAAGCCATGAAGATTATGACTCTCAAGGTCTTAAAGGACTGAGTCAAATAATTGCAGATGGCTTCTCACCACTTTTAAGAATGTAAAAAGAGATCTGGCCACAGGCCTAAAAATTAAAGCTTGAGCTCTGAAAAAGGTAATCCTGAATATATATTTCAAATCATTAATTTAAAGTGAAAAGGCTCTCTTGCTTGTTTTTAAAGATTCTCCTGAAGGACTGTGTTGGGGTCAGCTGTGTCAAGCCCAGGGCCTCATGCAGGCTAGCCCTCCATGCCCCTGGCACTGGCTGGGTATTGTGAGTTTAGGACATGGGTAAGGCCTCACGGCCACTTCTGTCTTGTACAAGGTGTATTAATAAACTAGGAATCGTGGTCTCAAACAACTCTTCTGTTCACGTGCTACTGTCAAAGTGTGGATCACAATTGTTATGAGTGGATCAGGGGCTACTCAGGAGGACAATTGAGTTCTCCCACCTGGACCTGTGTTGCATGGCCAGTATTTGCCATCACTGACCTAACAGTCAACTGCAGAGCAGCAGGCAACATGCAAGGGGGTCTGCAGTGGGGAGACAGCAACTCCTTCGTTTCTCCAGACTTCAATTTCTCTACTGAAAACATCCCGAGGTTAATGCAATCAGGTACGATATTTTATGCAAAACCCCTCTACCCAGCAAATTGCTAAGTGAGAAATGATTGTCATCTGTTTTCCATTTCATAGATCCCAAGCTGGAAAGATGATGGATGGCATTTTAGATAGGAATGACTCAAGCAAAACTTGATAAACTGGAAGCTTGAAAAAATGCGCACTTACACCAAGCCTGAAATAAATACAATAATCCAATATGGGGGAACAGAGACTAGCTACATAGATGGGAGAGGAATGGCTGAACGTCCATGTAACAGCACAAAAATCTGTGGTGATGACAGCTATGTCACCCTGCAATTACAGAAAAACCAACAGTGTACTACAGAAAGCTTTGGTTCACCTAATTCAGGTCTCCAAATACCTTCCATTCATGGCATCAAATGCTTTTTCACAAGCCTCTAGATAGGACTACTCTTATGGCATGGACCAGGGAGATGAGCTCGGGCACAGAATGTCATGCTCAAAGGCCAATTGCAGATGCTCCCATTACAAAAGGATGTAGACTGGACTTCTTGAATTCCCCTAATGCACTTTGTTCCAGCTGCTTGTAGCCAGCACCATAGAGAGTCCCCATCTTCTCACTGCCGATGGAGCTAAGGAGGGTGCCCCTAATCATGAGATGCCGTTCACTCCATTCCTGTACAGCTCTAACTACTCATCTACTCAGCCAATGTCTACTGAGTGCCAGCCACTTATAGGCACCAGGACTGTAACAAAGCAAAACCTCTGTCTTCATGTCAAAGGAGGTAGACTATACATGCATCCCTGTAGGTTATATACGTCGCAGATGTGAAATTGAGAAAAACAAACCAGCGGAAGGAGACCAGAACTTGCCAGGGGCAATGAAACTTGCTATTTAGTATTGGGTGTTCCAGGAGGGCCTCTCTGCCAAGGGACCTGAAGGAAACAGAGGAGCAGGACAGTGTCTTAGGGAAAGCTGTCCAGTGAGAGAGAAGGGTCGGACACCAGAATCAAGGAGACAGCAAGAGGGATGAGGTCAGAGAGGGGCAGGCAGTACAGATGGAATCATGATAGCTGTGTTGCAATGTCCAGCACCTGTTCTGCTCTCCGGAGGACCTGAGTACTTCTATTTTCCACTGAGAACCTTAAAGAGCTGAGAAAAGATCCTATTTCTGACACGGCATTAGTATTAATGTGGTCTGAGCTTGAGTTAGCTTTTTGTTAGCCTCATCACCTTTCCTCATTTTCAATTAAAAGGCCACCAATGTGAGTATGTAATAATAGAATTGCTATATAAACACATTTGCACTAAAGTAAATACAGAAGCATACAAAGTCAACAGTGGGAGTCCCACTCCTCAGCCCTGCTCTGAAGTGTCATCATGAATGTCCCGGTGTGCATCCTTCCAGTCTTTTCTGTGCAACCACAGGTACTCACACACACATGCACACTCACACACATGCACACTCACACGGAACCACGATGGTTTGCAGCCTCACATATTTTCCTCTGCTGTTTCCCATTTAGTAATATGCCTTGGAGATCTCTTGGGTCAGTATGGATAGCTCTGAGTTGCTCTTTTTAACAGATGTACATGTAACCATCTCCTCGTTAGTGAGCAGTCTCATCTCCAGTTTTCACAGTTATCACCCTCCCTGTCTCTCCGTTAAGCCAGACTTTTCCCCTTTGTCCTGCACGTCCCATGACATTTTCCAACCCAATTCAGGGCTTTACATTTCCCTGTTGAATTTCACTGCTGATTTGGGCTCATCCCTCTGGTCCACCCAGATTTTTCTGTGCCCCATATTCAGTCCATATGCAATTCCTTCCAACTTTATGTTGCCTGTCAGTTTAAATAGCCTGCATCCTATATAGTCACTGAAGTTAATAAAAATGCTGACGATCAACAAGGATTACTTTCAAGCACCCGTGCATTTACCAACATGAAATGAGTTGGAGTTTTGAGGTTAAATGCACTTAACTGCAACTAGTTCACAAGTTTTCATCACAAGCCCAGAGTCCAGACTAGAACTCACAATGATGGGGAAGTTGCAGGCTGCTGCCACCTGCTGTCCTGAAGGGTCACTGCAGGGCACTGCCTCCTTCCAGGTCCCTGGGGCTCCCTCAGGATGGCAGGGCCCAGCCAGCACCAACCCCCTTAGGACCTCCTGCACCTGCACAGACACAGCCCCTCTCTGTAAATCCTCACCGTTTCCATTGCTCTGGAGTTTGTATTTCCAATTCGTAGCTATCTAACCATTATTGACTTATTGGGTAACCATGAAAATGAAAAACAAAAACACACATAAACCTACACTACTTCTTCTCATAAGTGGTATGTGAACAATACTAGCAAACTCCTACAAGCCCATGGTTATAGTAAGTGGCTTGTCACAAGGTTCTTAGGTAGGTTTCTCCTCGGGTTTAAGTAGTCTGTCACTTGCATTTTAGAATTTTACCACCTAGATATGTAAACACCACAGTACAATGATTTCTTAGTCATTACTCACCGGTAGGGGGGTTACTTAGTTTAAAATGTATTTTAAATCATCATCTCATTATTAACACATCAACTCTTTAAAGAGTCAGTGTTACTTGGGTTTGCTTCTGTTGCTGGTGGATGGGAACCACCTAACATACTCAATTCAAAATTTTCAGGCTCCTTATTTATTGTGATACCTACTTTTCCAAACCAAAAATATAGGTTTAGGGCAATTTTAATTCACAATAACTCAAGAAAGCATGACTTTTTCCATTTTCCCTACTTTTTAGTTACAACAGCTAAAGGCGGAAACAACCTAAATGTCCACTGATGGATGAAGGAATAAACAAAATGTGGTCTCTATGTACACTGGAATATTCAGCCTTAAAATGGTAAGGAAATTATGTCATGTGTTACAACATAGATGAGACTTGAGGACATTTTACTCAGTGAAATAAGCCAATCACAAAAGGACTGATACTGTAGGATTCCACTTATGTGAGGCATCCAGAGCAGTCAGATTCATAGAGACAGAAAGTAGATGCTGGGGACTGGGGACTGGGGGGGCGGGGGGCCAGGGGATGGATAATCATCGTTCAATGGCTACAGTTTCAGTTTGGGAAAACAAAAAGTTCTGGAGATGGATACAATGTGAATGCACATGAAAATGTACATTTAAAATTAGTTAACATGATAAATTTAATGCTACATATATTTTACCATAATTTTTAGAGTGAAAAAAAGCTCTCTTTTCTCAACATGAAAGATGCTGACTGATCACAAACATGTTAAAAGTATTCTGGACTCAAGCACACATCAAACACTGTTAATGTCTCCATCCTCTTTTATTACAGCTATAATGCACCAAAATAAATCCCTGGGCCTATATATATTGGCCATAAACAGTAAACTAATCTGGCAGGTCTGAGCACACAGCTGTCTTTCCCTGCCCCATGAAAAAGAGTCATGTTCAAGTCTGGTCAAGTCTAGGGAAGAAGTATTAGAAAATCACTTTGCCTCGAATCTGGTGGCACACTAGAAGTGATCTTTTCTAATCTCAAAAATATTTAGAGTGTTTTCGGTAGCCCATATCAGATAGAAAAAAGGGGAAGGGGGGCACACAGTTCTCTGTGTAGCCCCAAACCATGATACCCCCTGTACCTTACCCTAAACCCACTTAGCATAACCTTGGAACACCCAATTGACAAGCCCCAGCTGTGAACAGGGACTCTGGGGCCAGGATGAAGGCCAGATCTTCCTGGCACACAAGACCCATTTGAAGGCAGGAAGATGGTGACAGCTGGCAGTCAGTCGCTATGTATACGGAAGCACTTCTCAGCTGAGTGAGGCCTGAGGGTCCGGAGGAGGCTAGCTGTTCTTTCGAATAGTAGGGACTCAAGGACAGGGACACAGTTTCCCACAGGAGCCACTCTCCCAGGGCTCCCTTACCCAAGTGCTCTGCCTCCCTCCTTCTCTGATGTTTCCTCTCTCTCCTCTCCTCCTCCAAATCCCCTTCTTCCCCTGGGTAGGACACCTCCCTTGCTGCCAGCTCTCAGGTTTGCAGAGAAGGTTCAGGATTTCCTGAGCTGACTTCACATGGCACAAACTATTCCCTGTGGAATGAATAGTAAATCAGTGGCTACTTTACTTTCTTTCATGAGAATTAGGATTTTCAAGATAAAAGATCCCAAAGCATGTTTTTCTTAAAAACAAAAGCAAATACATGAAAAACCACTCAGACCTATTTTCAGAGAAGCAGAGCTCCGCCTCCAGAAATTTGGAGTGGCAGCCTCTGAACTCTCTTAAAATTGATAGTGTGCTCCAACCAGAGGGTATATTTAAAGCCTGGGATGGATAAAAGGATACATAGATCTTCTGTCATTGGCTATGTCATTAACGATGCTACTGCCCAGACTGGTATTCCCCTTTGGGAAAAGTACAGAGGTTATTATCAAGCCACAATTTAAAAATATGTCATTAATGTGAATACTCATATCTACTCTTTGAAAGCTTCTTCACAACTTCTACCTGGCATCTTTACCTCTAAGAACTCTTATAAGTCATACACAACCCTTTGAGTTTGCTGAAATTGTTTCAGGTTCACAGATAAAAACATTAAATTCAGAGACATTAACAGACTTGCCTCACAGTTATTTTTGTTATTATACAACTTATAAAAATAACCAGCATTGCATGACTTTGTAAGTATCCAGGCTAATTTAAAAAGATACCAGTATGACACAGTGCTTGGCCACAGAGGTGGCCTCAGCAGATTCTACTGTCTCTTCTCCAGGCACATCCTGTCATCTCTACAAGGCTATTAAAACAGGAGTGATCTTCCCTAAGTCACAGATGAGCAAACTAGGCTTAAAAGACCCAGAAGGCTCCATCGAAGTGATACAGCTAACAGGTAGTCACATCAGGGTTTGAAAGACCTCAGCTTTTTGTGAGGTTGAAACGAGTAATTTGATTTGAATATATGCCCAAGAGAGCTTTCATGTAACAGGTTAATTATTTTAAATTTCCCTAGTACTTCAACAACTGGCACTCACATAAGTATACTTTCTGTTTTTAAAAATGTTGTAGGACCAGTGACTTTAACTGGAGCTCGTTTGAGAGGGAAGTATTTTCCAAAAACCTCCCCATTGCAGGGTCAAGACGTGTTTGAATATGAAATGCTTATGCCAAGACAAATAGAAGGAAGATGATCTTCTCCCAGGGCAGGGAGGGGCCCTGTGTTGTGAGCTCTGTGAAAAGGGGACTGAGCTGTGCTTCTTAAATCCCCCTGATCTGGGGTGCGCCCTCACTTTCCATCTCAGGCTGATGATTCACCACGTGGACGGGAGGCCTGAATTAATGGAGACGCTGGGTGTTGGAGGAAGTGGCAGTGACTCAGCAGCGTTTTTGCTTCTTTGAGTCAGTCCCAACACTGCCAAGACCGGATGGGCTGGTAAAAGGGAGTGGGTCCTCATCCTCAACCACCAGCGAAGAAGCAGACCAGTCCTCAGTGAGGAAGGAATAACAGGCTGCTGCCTTGAACTTGACATAGGAGTGGTGGGGGATACTAAGGTGATGGTGCCCAGACCCTGGGCAGACCGCAGGCCTAAGATGCTCCAATCCCTGCAGACAGAGATAGGCCACTAGGCCCTGACCTGCAGGGCTGGATGAGACAACCGGGCTCCAGGCCTTGCGGATCCAGGTCAGAAAGTGGCCAGGCTAGACACCACGAGGAGCTCTCTGGAAACCAGAACCTCCTGTCAACTACATTTTGGTTGTGGCCTCAGGAGGCAGCAGAGCAGCCCGGGCCCAGGTCCTAGCAGTCTGAGAATGGGAGATGCAGGCATCTCCAACCCTAAATTCTGGAAAGATTTGTTCTTACTTCCTTCCCATTTGCTTGCTCAACCCCATCCTGGGTGGTAACAGGTGCCAGTTCTCCACGAAATGCCTGAGACAGGTGAGGAAGACAAGGGTGCTGCTGGGGAAAGCTTACATTCAGATAAAAAGTGAGACAGCAATTCTCACACAGAAGAAGACAGTCCCGGTGGGCCTTGGCACTGTACTCATGTTCCCGCCAGGGTGCTCCTTGCTCCTCCCTCCCTCAGTCCTTTCCCCTCTATTGCTCCCCTCCCGTCCCCTCCTTCATCCCCTCCTTTCCATGAGAGGACAGATCTCACTCACCCATGAGTTTGGGAGATGGTATTGGCCCACAAGGCTGAGCGCCCTCTGGTCCCTCCAGTGTGGCTTTGGCCTGCCCTGTGCTGGGGGTCCATTGACTGGTCAGGCTGCACCCCTGCAGGAGAGGCCAGCAGGCAGTGAGCAGGCAGCTAATCCATCAGTTTTGGAAAGAGCCGTCAAAACCACTTTATCCTGCCTCTATGAAGCTAACATATGATTTCCATCTGCCCGTCCTGTGTCTTCTCATTTTGTTCTGAACTTGGGAGGGAGTCCCCATGGAGCCCTAGTAAAGACCTATGATTAAGTGCAAGTTTGTGAAAGTCCAGTGTCTGTTGGATCTGTGTCCACAGAACAAAGGCAGGAGTGGCTCACTCTGCCTCAGGTAGCTGGGGTGAAGACATTCCAACAAAGCCTGGACACAGCCTGGCTGAGGAGAAATAGAACCTCACTGGGCAGAGGTGGGACAGTGAGGCATGCTGGACCAGAGTGACAGCGAGCTGAGAGTGACTCTCCCAGTGTGCCAGGTGAGTGCCTTCTGGAACTTGGTGCCGGACAGACCCTCTTCGTGGGTCATGGGTCCTCCCTTCATGGGGACCATAGACCAACCCCAACCAAGACTTCCCTCAAAGATCCTCTTACTTCCCACACCCTTGCCCAGAACCAGGGCCAACGCTCTCCAGCTGAAATCTACAGCCACCCTCTTCTGTCACCCACTATGGCCATGAAGGACCCCCTTGGTTTTCCTCATTGTCTTTATTCACCCAAGCTCATGTCCCATCATTTCTGGAAGACTCTGAGTGTTCCTGTCCAGCTGACCATCACTTCAGGAGCACCAAGTGTGGCTGGATCATCTCCCCGATGTCACAGAGTAGATGTCTCATGACCTCTGCCCGCCCTCATGGGTCACAGTCACAGTACAGCATGCTCCCTCTGCTGCTGCCAGAGATTCCTCTCTGTTTAGCACTTGCTCTATTCAGGGGATTCCTGGCCAAAGAGTCACGGAGATACACACTGCATTCTTTCAATCTTCAAAGCAAAGAATAGGTCAGTTTTCCAAGTTATTGTGAGAAGCCGAGCTTCTCAGACAAAGAACCAAGCTCAGAGGTGTTCAGGAAACTCCTTTCATCTCCTAAGTCAGATACGTAGCATCTGGGAGTCAAGTTCAAAGAGACCAAAGGTGTGATGGTGGCCACCAGGGCTGGGGAAGTGGGAGTTGGGGGTGACCCTCCTGATTTCTCAGCCCTTTAATGGCCACCCTCTCAGAGGGCTCCAGAGCCACCACCACAACCCACTCTGGAGGCTGGTCAGTAAGGGTTGGTCCAAGCCAAGTGCTGGGGACACTGTCAGGCAGTGGTGTGTGCCCTTCTCTGGTTCATTCCTGACAGTACTGTCACTCTGTCACCATTTCCACCTCTGGGGTTGAGATAGAGGAGCATCCTTCTCATGGAGACAGTCCACCTATGAGGTTTGTGGCTCTTGTCAGCACTTGAAAGAAAGTATGGGACCTGCTCCATCCCTTGTGATCACTTACACAGGGTCCCCTGGGAATGCAACAGCCTATTCTGGGCTGTGTCAGTTTCTCCCGACAGCATTCCTCCTTGGGCACCGACCTCAAATGCTGATGTCCCCACAGGGTCCAGAACTCTGTCTATGTGACTTCACCACTGTCACTCACTTAGATCTCCTCACCCACCTTAGAGACTCTCAGCGTCCCTGCCTCCACCCTTCCCCACCCAGACCTCATGGCCAGTTCCTCAATCCCTGGCCTCACTGGCCTTCAGACACAACCTCACACATGATCTCCAGTGCTGGTTAGCTCACCCTGGGTTCTCTCTTTATCTGCTCCTGCCAGGGAAAAGTACCCATCTTTGCATGTCACCTGCAGTCCAAACTGGGACTGCCAGTCTGTTCTGTTATTTAAGGCCTTGCACATCTGGTCCAAGTCCACAATGCCAAATTCGCCTTTTATTCCTTCCCTAGTGAAATCCTCCATGCAAGCCCAAATGGTCTCTTCCTGGACCTGTGCACACATCCCATTATCTTTTTAAAAACTGTGATAAAATATACCTAAGATAAATTGACCATTTAAATGTCCGATTCAGTGGTATTATATACCTTCATATTGTTGTACCATCATTGCCTCTGTCCCTCTCCAGACCTCTTTTCATCTTGCAAAACTGAAACTGTCCTCATTAAATACTAACTCCCAATTCCCCCACCCCCAGCCTCTGGCAATCATTATTATACGTTACAAGAAATGTCTCTATGAGTTTGATTACTCTCAGTACCTCATATAAGTGGAATCATACAGTTCTGTCCTTTGTGGCTGGCATATCTCACTGAGCATAATGTCCTCGAAGTTCACCCATGATGCAGCATATACATGAATTTTCTTCTTTTTAAGGCTGAATATGTACAAGGTCTGTCCAGAAAAGTATCCAGCCATGTAATGTGAAAAAAGAGACTTATTGAATAAGATACAAGATACAAGAAACATTGTACACAGGACAATGATGCTTCAGTTCCCTTGAAAGTAGGCAACTTAGGACCTCACAAAGTTCTACTAATCACCACCAGCTGCTTGCCATATTTTTCTTAATTTCATTGATGGTCTGAAATCTCTTCCCTTTCAAAGGTGTTTTTAGTTTTATAAAAGCCAAAAATCACAGGGTGCCAAATCTGGGCTGCAGGGGGGTTGAGTCAGCTGGGTGATTTGATATTTCATCAAAAAACTCTGCAGAAGATGTGATGCATGAGCAGGGGGCAGGGGTGTTGTCTTGATGAAGCTGCCAATTACCCGTTGCCCATAGCTGCGGCCATTTTTATCATATTGCATCTCTCAACCAATAAAGAACATTGAGGTAGTACTCCTTACTAATTGTTTGGCCTGCAAGGGCATACTTGTGATGGACAACATATTCCCAATCAAAAAACAGTTAACATGGCCTTGATCTTGCTGTGACTTTACCACACCTTCTTCAGGCATGGAGAACCACATGATTCCCATTGGGATAACTTGGCTTTTGTTTCCAGATTGGTAGACCCATGATTCATCTTGGGTTATGACCTTCTTGAGGAAATCTGGTTCATTGGTAGTGGTTTGAATCAAGTCATTAGCGATTACAGCACAATGTTCCTTTTGCTCTGGTAGCAGAAGCCACCGAACAAATTTTGCCATGACACATTTCATACCAAGATTCTGTGTCAAAATCTTGGGCACAATAGTGGGAATCCCAGATCACCTTCTAGTTCTTGTACTGTCTGTCACTGATCTTGATCTTTGCAGACTGTACCTCATACACATTCAACATTCTCAGGTATTCTGCTTGTTGCAAGCCTTCCAGAGTGTTGATCACTCTCAACAGATTCTTGACCATCTTTGAAGGATCTGTGCCACATTTTTGTTTGCACTACACTCAACACATCATCCCCCAAAGCCCTCTGAATCATCTGAATAGTTTCTGTAGAGGAATGTTCAAACTTAATGCAAAATTTGATGCAGGTTCATTGCTCTACTAGCTCAGTCCTCTTGAATGTGATGGGCACACAGTACTCATGCTTACTCAATGGCATCTACCACCCCCACTGACTTATACAGTGAAGTCATCATCTGCATGTGCGTTCCAGTTCACTCACCTTGGATGCCAGGTTACATTGATGTGGCACAAATTGTTCTTATTATATTAGCAATGACTGGACTTTTTCCAGACAAACTCCCATATGTATAGACCACATTTTGCTTAACCATTTATCTGTCAGTGACATTTGGGTTGTTTTCACATTTTAGCTACTGTGTATAATGCTATAAATATGGCTCTACAAATATCTCTTGGAAACTCTGCTTTCAATTCTTTTGGGTAGCTATGCAGAAGTGAAGTTGTGGAGTCATACAATAACGCTATATTTCATGTTTTGAAGAAACTCCATACTGTTTTCCTCAGTGGCTGTACCATTTTGCCAAACAATAGCACACAACATTTCAATTTATCCCACACCCTCTGTAATACTTACTGTTTTCTGTTTGTTTATTTGTTTGTTTTTAGGGTAGCCACCCTAAAGAGTTTCAGTGGTAGCTCTCTGTATTTTTTATTTCCTTAATGACTAGTAATGCTGAGAATCTTCATTGTTTATTAGCCATTTGTATATCCTTTTTGGAAATGTGTCTATTCAAATTCTTGCTTATTTTTTAATTGAATTGATTGTTGTTGTTTTTAGGAGTTCTCTATATATTTTGGATAGTAATCTGTTATCAGATATATGAAATTCACATATTTTCTCCCATGTTGTAGGTTGCCTTTTCACTTCATTTTTTAAAAATATATTTTATTGACTATGCTATTACAATTGTCCCATTTCCCCCCTTTATTCCCCTCTGCCCTGCATACCCCCTTCCACCTGCATTCCCCCCTTTAGTTCATGTCCATGGGTCATACATATAGGTTCTTTGGCTTCTACATTTCCTATACTATTCTTAACCTCCCCCTGTCCATTTTCTACCTATCATTTATGCTACTTACTCTCTGTATCTTTTCCCCCTTCCTCCCCTCCCACTCTCCTGCTGATATCCCTCCATGTGATCTCCATTTCTGTGATTCTGATCCTGTTCTAGTTGTTTGCTTAGTTCATTTTTGTTTTTGTTTTTGTTTTAGGTTTGGCTGTTAATAACCATTAGTTTGTTCTCATTTTACTGTTTATATTTTTATCTTCTTTTTCTTAAATAAGTCCCTTTAACATTTCATATAATAATGGCTTGGTGATGCTGAACTTCTTTAACTTGACCTTATCTGAGAAGCACTTTATCTCCCCTTTCATTCTAAATGATAGCTTTGCTGATAGAGTAATCTTGGATGTAGGTCCTTGCCTTTCATGACTTGGAATACTTCTATCCAGCCCCTTCTTGCCTGTGAGGTTTCTTCTGAGAAATTGGCTGATAGTCTTATGGAAACTCTTTGTAGGTAACTCTCTCCTTTTCTCTTGCTGCTTTTAAGATTCTCTCCTTATCTTTAATCTTGGGTGATGTAATTATGATGTGCCTTGGTGTATTCCTTCTTGGGTCCAACTTCTTTGGGACTCTCTGAGCTTCCTGGACTTCCTGGAAGTCTATTTCCTGTGCCAGATTGGGGTAGTTCTCCTTCATTATTTTTTCAAAGAAGTTTTCAATTTCTTGCTCTTCCTCTTCTCCTTCTGGCACCATGATTCAAATTTTGGAATGTTTAAAGATGTCCTGGACGTTCCTAAACCTCTCCTCATTTTTTTGAATTCTTATTTCTTCATTCTGCTATGGTTGAACATTCCTTTCTTTCTTCTGACCCACACTGTTGATTTGAGTCCTGGTTTCCTTCCCATCACTGTTGATTCCCTGTACCTTTTCCTTTATTTCACTTAGCATAGCCTTTATTTTTTCCTCTAATTTTTGACCATATTCAACCAATTCTGTGAGCATCCTGATTACCAGTGTTTTGAACTCTGCAATTGATAGGTTGGCTATCTCTTCATCACTTAGTTGTATTTTTCCTGGAGCTTTGCTTTGTTCTATCATTTGGACCTTTTTTTTTTTTTTGTCTCAGCGTGCCTGTTATGTAGTTAGAGGTGGAGCCTTACGTATTCACCAGAGTGAAGCAACCCACATTGCTGCCTTATCACCCAGTATGTGAGGGAGGGGTCCAAGAAGGAATAGTGCTGTTTGCTTCACTCTGCCAGTTTTCTCTCACTTCCACTGCTACCCACAATCAAATTGGGCCATTCTGGTGCTGATTCCTGAGTGAGTGGGTTTGTGTACATTCTAGGACCCTGTGGGTCTCTCCAACAAACTCTCCTGTGAGGCTGGGAGTTTCGCCTGCGGCCACCTCCACCCCTACAGGTGTTTTCAGTCAGAGGCTTTGAGGCTTTATTTCCCCACAATGGAACCCTGGGTTGCTCAGTCTGTTTCACTCCCCAGTTGTTCCTCCTGGTTTATCTGCACACAAATGTGGGTCCACCCAGTCTGCCACCTGCTGCCTTGCCATAAATCTTCTCTGCCCGGACGCCCATCTCTGCCCCTCCTACCAATCTAGATGAATGTTTCTTCTTTAACTCCTTGGTTTTTGGACTTCCATACAGTTCGATTTTCTGTCAGTTCTGGTTGCTTTTTTTGTTTTTAAATTTGTTTTTGTCCTCTTTTGGTTGTACAAGGAGGCACAGTGTGTCTACCTATGCATCCATCTTGGCCAGAAGTACCTCATTTTATTAATAGTGCCCTTTGATGCACAAAAGTTTTTAATTTTCATGAAACATAATTTGTGTATTTTTCCTTTGTTGCCTATACCTTTGGTGTCTTATCTAAGAAATTCTAGCCAAATTAAGTGCCTTGAACATTTTTTCCTGTTTTCTTCTAAGAGTTTTATTGAATTAGATCTTACATTTAGGTCTTTGGTGTATTTTGAGTTAATTTTTGTATATAGTATTAGGTAAGTGTCCAACTTAATTTTTTCCATGTGGATATCCAGTTTTCCCAGCTCCATTTGTTCAAAAGACTGTATTCTCTATGAATGGCCTTAGCTCCCTTGTCAAAAATCATATAACCATATATGTGAGGGATTATTTCCAAATTCTTTAGCCTAGTCTGTTGGTCTCTCTGTCCTTATGCCAGCACTGTACTGTTTTAATTACCATAGCTTTGTATTAAGTGTTGAATCAGGAAGCATGAGAACTCTGCTTTCTTCCTCCCTTTCAAGTTTGTTTTGTTGGAATTCCTTGACATTCCACATGAATTTGGGGATAGATTTTTCACCCATTACCTTTGCTCTTTGCCTTTGCTACTGTTGTGTCCCTTGTCTAAGCCTTCCTTTCTAACAATCATGCAAATCATTCAAAATCCAGCTAAATTCCTCCCTGGCCATTCCCACAGTCATCTTTTGGACCAGTACTCAAGACAGCATCCAATGCCTCATCCCATTCCTTACCTCCTCAATCCTCAGCTTAAACATCACCTGACCTAAAGGAGGTCTTTCTGTTAGTTTTTCTTGTAACACCATGGAGATTTTTCCCCTTTAAAGCACTCACCATGATTAACAACTAAGTAATTTCTAAGTTAATTCATATACATGTCAATTCTGAGACACATAGTTCTTTCACACTTTAACATTTCTGAAATAGAGTTGTCTTACAGCTGATGACAGCTACTATCATAATCATATGCATCTGTTTAATATTAATTTCCATATATATGTATATGCATATTTGTGTGTTTACTTGTTTAATGATTGTCTCACTAGAATATAAGTTTTAAGAGAGCAATGGCCAACTCAGCATGGCACCCTTGGCCTTGCCCAGTCTCTCTGACATGGCTAATGGCCTTATCAGGTATTAGACAGATTAAGGAATTAGAAGTTTTCCAAGGCAGCTAGTAAATCCCTCAAACTTCCACACAACAGTGCTACCTGGTCTAGACAATGCCTAAATAATATTCAACCCAGGTGATATCTCATACTGATTGGTCAGTGCTCTCTAATAGAAATAAAAGAATTAAACACATTTCATTCTTTTAGAGGAAAAAGCAAAGAGAATGGTGTTCAAGAACCCAATTGTTTGTGCTTTCTTTTCCTTGGAAAACACCATTGTCTACAGAATGCTGTTTTCTGAGGTCTACTCACTCATAATCTTCCATTTTCACACTCTGCCTTGAAGATGTTACATGGGAATCATTTAAAAGTGATGTCATTTTTTCCTTAAGACAGTTGCTAATGATATCTGTTAAGAAAAGGATGCACTTCTATACTCTTGGTAGTTGCTAACCACTTACAAGCATGCATTCTCTGTATAGCAAATAAAATGAATCTTGAATAAGCAAGACATCAAGTTTGTCCCCTGTGAGGGGACATTGAGTTCCTTGTCTGGGTTCATCAAGTGAAAATGCAGAGGAGAAGTTTGGGCCAGATGAGCACAGAGAAATTCCACAGCAAGTGGCCTGCAGATGACAAAAGGGGCCTTACAGAGAAGCAAAACGAAGATGAGGGCACAGATCCACTTAATAAAAACAAGAGTTTTCATTTTCACCTGTTTATTCTCTGCCCAAACTAAAACACAAGGCTGTTTCGCAGTTGATTCTTTCAATTTGAGGAATTCACTATTTACATGTCTCTCTTCATAGGAAATAGCTTTTGCAAAGGAGGGGAAATAACCATACCTACTCCTGTGCTTCTCAAGCCATATGCAGTGAGGGTTGTTTTTTTTTCCCCCTAATCTCTTGAGGACTGATAGTTTTGTGACTGATACAATATAAATGTCACAGCAATGACAAATTGCTATAAACATTTCCAAGTAATAATGAGTACCATTTTTTTGAGCAGCAACTATGTATCAGGCATCATATTAGACTATCCCATACACTGAGTCCCTTGATTTCTAATGAAAGCTATCCTACCTAGATTATCTCTGTTTTGTGCCATTTTTGGCAGGTGTAACTTCCCCGATGCTGGAGAGCTAGTGAAGGGCAGACCTGTGATTTGAAATCAGACTTTCTCTTAATTGTTCTGAAAAATATAGTTATCACTGCAACTGATGGCAGGGAGCCATCAGCAGGATTGATTGGGAGCAATGACTTGCTCTGCACCATCATTGCTCATTCCCAC
Source organism: Sturnira hondurensis (assembly GCF_014824575.4). Lineage (NCBI taxonomy): Eukaryota > Metazoa > Chordata > Mammalia > Chiroptera > Phyllostomidae > Sturnira > Sturnira hondurensis. Next base: position 6,990,979 of record NW_028095541.1, read on the forward strand.
AGTTGGCAGGGGTGGAGAGAAGGATAACGAGGATGTGGAGTAGGGATGAGGATGGACAGCAATCAGTGAGGAGGACTTACTTGCATGAGGGAAAGAAGAAACAATATATTAGGCAAAAGTAAAATTTAAATGAGAGGATTGGGAAGGTAGGTTAGAAGAAAATGTAGGTAGAAGAAGCCAAGAAGAAAAGAAAAGAGAGAAAGAGTAGAGTCGAAACGAGTAGAAAACAAGAAAAGAGTAGAAAACAAATAAAAAAAAGCAATCAAGGAACAAGACCTGTTTAATCCACACCACAAGCAGCAGTGCTAGGGGGGTCTCATGACCCTGTCACACAGCCTGTCCTTCCCTTAAGGACAAAGTTGTTTTAAGGAGATGGGTCAGGAAGTTAAAGGCTCATCCACTCTTCTTTTTCCCTCTCACTCTCACTCAACGCCTGCTGGGCAGGAGCAAGTCTCAGAGAACCTCACACCCCACACAGGTGACACAACGACACACCACTCTTCTTCCTGTTACACATGATACAAGATAGCTTGAATGTCATTTCAACAAATTTCCAAAATCAACCAGGTCATCAAGCAGGTTTTGTTTAGTGCTCTGACTCATGTACTAGTATCAAGCTTCAGTTATATCTAAACTCATCCTTCCCTGCCAAAAGGGCCTCTTCTGTCACCTCTGCACAGAGGCATTCCTGGTCACCTTTTTAGGGGTGTACCCCCCCGACCTCAGGTACCTTCACCACCTTACCCTACTGGACTTCTAGTCGTGGGAACTACCACATCCTAAAGCTAGCCACTTTCTGACAACTTCAATGGGGTGTAGGCAATGGATTGAAGCAAAAACCATTCTTCAATAGGCAACCCTTTGAAGGACATACAAAACAGGCTTAAACTTTCTGACCAAAAAAAACAAAACAGAATAAAAATGAAAGAGTAAAAAAACACATACACTGCCAGTTAAGAGCAAAGGCCTAGGAGTAGGCCCTTCCTGGCACTTATGAGCTGTATGACCATAGGTTAATTAACCTTTTGGAGCCTCTCTTTCTTCATTGGACAATGAGGCCCTATGAACCTCTCTAGGCTGCTGTGAAGACTAAATGAGCTAATGTGCATAGTTCTTAGTCCCAGTGTCTGACACATAGCAGATTCATCCAATGGATTAGATTCTCTTCTGAATCCTTCCTGTTAGCGAAATATTCCTAGGCTCTTCCACCATTTCTCCTCTTTTGTGTTTTTTTAATACCCTTTTAAATGGGTCAGCCACCTTTTAAACCAGTAGTATTTCATTTAAATAATCTTGATTGGATTATATCCAAAACTAAAGACACTCCTTGAAATGTAGTCCATACAGCATAGTGTAGAGACCACCATGCTATCTCATTGTGGGTGATGCCCTTCAGGGAAGCCACCCCTGCTGGCACAAGATGTCTTCTAACCTATTAACATATATGGGTGTGTGCTATGATTTTCCTTAAGATTGATTTATTATCTTTGAGATTTTTTATAACAAAAAAGGTGGGATTTATGCGTATGTCTCTTAAAAGGCCCTTTTTTGCATGTGTGGTTTCATCATCTAGACTGAAGCAAGTCTGAGCCTCCTCAAATGGCATCAGGAATTGGGACAGAGTGAATTTTGGACAAGTGATCTGGGAAGAATACTGACACTGGCTCCAGGCCTGGGGGCCCACAGTTGTGAGAAAATGAGTGACTGCCCCATCTTGACACAGTTGAGAGCTATGCCCCAGCGGGGTGAGTTTCACAGATACAGGAGCTGGGAAGGCCATGTTTATAGTGAGTCACAAAGCACTCAGGAAGGGGCTGGTTTGGGTATCCTGGGGTTGAGGAGCAGGTAGAAAGTAGCCCAGTATGCAGGTGAAGGTGGATGATCCTTGCATTTGGCCAAATGTGACAGGGATGATGGCAAAATGAGCTGGACAGGCCTTAAGGATCTAAAGGGGTCTTAGTTATAAAGCTGTACTCAGTACTCAGCTGGCAGAAATGTCATATCCCAGGTGACCAGGGGAAGGGTGACTGGCCCTAAGGTCTTTAGATGATAGTGCAGTGGCTCCCAGGAGACTGGAGTCCTTTGTGGACTGAGTACTGAGGAAGCCAGATGAGTATGGAGGCTTGAGAGGGGCAGCCACATGCCAAAGCTGTCAAGGCTGCTGTGAAGGAGGCTGTGTTGGCACACATAGGTACCAGTCCACTCAGAACAGCACATGTCTAAACAAAGTACAGAAAACACCCCGGATGTGAGGATCAGGATGGCAGAGGAATAGACACAGAAATAACCCCTGCAAAAGAAATCTCTCCAGAGGCAAATTTTGCCTTAATCGTACCATATATTCTCCTATTTCTTCTCTGTGAGAGTAGAATCTATTTTCCACCAAAGAATTTCATCATTTTGAAAAGTCACCTACTCCTTCCCTATCTTGGTTTCCTCAATTTTAATAGGCAAAATAACACATATCCCAGAAGATTATAAAAGATAAAAAAAATACTCCTGCCAAAAGTAAGAAATGACAACGCCAGCATCCCAGAAACTGTCACGACAATGGGATGGCCTCTGTTCCAGATTTGCAAGCAACCTGGTGACTTAACATTACTAATTGTTTCTTTTTAGTTGTTAACAAGAGTTTCTCAAATTTAGAGACAACTAAGTTCTAGTAACAAAAAGTACTGGATTTGTAGTCCAAAGACTTGGACTTGTGGGCTATTTCCTAGCCATAGAAATAGCCTCTCCACAGCTCAGTTCCTTCCTCTGTGGAACAGAAAATACATCTGCTGTTCTCTCCTCAGACATTTATTATGAGGTTCAAGTAAGGTCAAGCACTTTGAAAGCTTATAATAATATTCAACAGCATGAAAAAATGGCATAGAAACCAGAAAAAAAGGAACAGTCAGAAATAAAGAATGCAATACCTGAAATGAAAAATTGTACCAAAAGGAAAAAAATAATAGGTTAGATGAAGTAGAGGATCAAATCGGTGATTTGGAAGCCAAGGTAGGAAAAAAAACACTCAAGAAGAGTAGCAAAAATGAGAGGAGCTTAAGAAACCTTTGGGGCAACATAAAGCATAACAACATCTGCATCATGGGAATACAAGAAGAGAGTAAGTGAGAGATCAAGAACCTATCTGAAGAAATGATGACCAAAAACTTCCATAAGGTGGTGAAGAAAAAAATGCGTAAGTCCAGGAAGCTCAGAGAGTCTCAAACAAGTTGGATCCAAAGAGGCCTACTCCAAGACATGTGATAATTAAATTGGCAATGCTTAAAGACAAGGAGAGAATCTTAAAAGCTGCAAGAGAAAAGCAGGTAGTTACAGATAAGTCTAATTGGACAGATACACCAATTAGACTGTCATCTGATTTCTCAACCGAAACATTTCAGGCCAGAAGGGTGTGGCATGAAATAGTCAAGGTGATGAAAAGCAAGGACCTACAACCAAGGCTACTTTACACAGAAAACCCACCATTTAAAACCTAAGGTGAACTAAGAAACTTCCCAGAGAAGAAAAAGCTAAAAGAGTTTGTTAATAGCAAATCAACACTGCAACAAATGTTAAATGGCTTGCTTTAAGAAGAAGAAAAAAAGAAAAAAATACAGAGAAAAATAGTCTAACAATAAGATGGCACTAAATACGTATCTATCAAAAATCACCTTAGCCCTAGCTATTGTGGCTCAGTGGACTGAGTGCTGGCCTGCAAACCAAAGGGTCACTGGTTCAATTCCCGTTCAGGGCATACGCCTGAGTTGCAGGTCAGGTTCCCTGGCAGGGGGTGTGCCACAGGCACCCAAGCATTGATGTTTCTCTCCCTCCCTTCCTCCCTCCCTTCCCCTCTGTCTAAAAATAAAGTATTTTAAAAAAATCATCTTAAATGTAAATAGCTTAAAATGTTCCAACCAAAAGACAGAGGGTAGCAGAATGATAAGAAAATAAGACCAATGTATATGGTGCCTCCAAGAGACCCATTTTAGTTTGAAAGATACACACACAGACTAAAACTAAAGGTATTGAAAAAGACATTTCATGAAAATGGTAAGGGGGAAAAAAGCTGCGGTAGTAATACTTACATCCAACAAAATAGACTTTAACACTAAGGCTGTAGTAACAGACAGAGAAGGACACTACATAATGATAAAGGGAACAATCCAACAAGAGGATAGAATCCAAGTAAACATTTACACAACCAATATAGAAGCAGCTAAATATGTAAAGTAATCTTGAAGGACATAAAGGAAGAAATTAACAGAAATGCCATCATAGTCGGGGACTGTAACACCCCTTTCACTTCAATAGATAGATCTTCCAGACAGAAAATCAATCAACAAGGAGACAGTAGCCTTAAATGACACACTACATCAAATGGATTTAATTGATATCTTCACAGCATTTCACCCAAAAAAGCAGAATACACATACTTTTCAAGTACACACAGAACATTTTCTAGGATAGACCACATGTAGGACACAAAACAAGTCTCAATAAATTTAAGAAGATTGAAATCATACCAAGCATCTTTTCTAATCACAATATTATGAAACTAGAAGTCAATCACAAGAAAAACATCAAAACACACAAAACACATGGAAGCTAAATAACATGTTATTAAACGAGGAATGGGTCAACAATGAGATAGAGGAAGAAATCAAAAGATACCTTGAAACAAATGAAAATGAGAATACAAAAATCTAAAATCTGTGGGGCATAAGAAAAATAATCCTAAGAGGGAAATTCATAGCATTATAGGCCTTGCTTTAAAAAAACATAAGAAATAGCTCAAATAAACAATTAAACATTACACTTAAATGAACTTGAAAAGAATAACGAACAAGGCCCAAAATAAATAGAAGGAAAAAATAATAAAGATTAAAGAAAGAATAAATGAAACCAAGTCTAAAACAATGATAAGAAGATTTATGTATCTAAGAACTGGTCCTTTGAAAAGATAAACGAGATTAACCTTTATCAGACTCATCAAGAAAAAAGAGAACCCAAATAAATAAAATCAGAAATAAAAAAGAATAACAACTGACATCAAAGAAATACAAAGAATTGTAAAAAATACTATGAAGAACTATATGCCAACAAATTGGACGACCTGAACAAAATAGATAAATTCCTATAAACATATAGTCTTCCAAAACTAAATCAGGAAGAATCAGAGAATCTGAATAGACAGATTACACCTAGTGAAATTGAAGTAGTAATAAAAAAAACATACACCCCCCCCAAAAAAAATCCTGGACCAGATGGCTTCACAGGTGAATTTTACCAAACTTTCCAAGAATTGACACCTCTCATTCTCAAATATTTCAAAAATTTTAAGAGGAAGGAGGACTTAAAAGCTCATTTTAAGATGCCAGTATTATCCTAATTCCAAAACCAGATAAAGACACTACAAAGAAATAAAATTATTGGCCAATATTCCTGATGAACATAGATACTAAAATACTCAACAAAATATAAACAAACTGAATATAGCAGTTTATCAAAAAGATCATAATCCAGAATGCAAAGTTGGCACAAAATTTGCAAATTGGTAAATGTGATTCACCACATAAACTAAATGAAGGATCAAAACCACATAATCTATCAATAGATGCAGAAAAAGCATTTGGTAAAATCCAGCACCCATTTACGATAAAAACTCTCATCAGAGTGGGAAGAGAGGTAACACAACTAAACATAATAAAGGCCATATATGAGAATCCCACTACCAGCATCATACTAAATATGCAAAAACTACAAGTGTTCCCCTTAAGATTTGGAACAAGACAAGGATGTCTGCTTTCAATTGTCTTATTCAACAAAGTACTAGAAGTCCTAGCCACAGCAACGAGACAAAAAGAAATAAAAAGCATCCAGATCGGAAAGGAAGGAGTAAAACTTTATTTGCAGATGACATAATACTGTACATGGAGAACCCCAAAGATTCCAGGAAAATATGTTAGAAATGACAAATGAAGTCAGCAAAGTAGAGGATACAAAATTAATATCCAGAAATCAATTGTACTTTTATATGCCAATAACAAAATAACAGTAAGGGAAATTAAGAAAATGATCCCATTCACAATTGCTTTAAAAAGAATAAAATACCTAAGAATAAACCTAACCAAGGATGTAAAGGACCTGTACTTGGAAAATTATAAGACACTGAAGAAAGAAATTGAAGACGATACAAGTAAGTGGAAGTAAGTACCATGTTCATGGATAGGAAGAATTAGCATCATTAAGATGTCTATAGCAATCTATAGATTCAAATCAATTCCCATCAAGAGTCCAATGACATATTTCATAGAACTAGAGCAAAGATTTCAAAAATTTATATGGAACTACCAAAGGCCCCACGTAGCAACAGTGATCATGAGAAAGAAGAAAAAGTTGGAGGAATCATCCTACCAAATATATAACTATACTATAAAGACATAGTAATCAAAACAGCATGGTATTGGCATAAAAACAAACTCATAGATCAATGGAACAGAATAGAGAGCCCAGAAATAAACCCACACCTTTATAGTTAATTAATATTTGATAGAGGAAGCAAGCACATACAATGGGCTAAAGATAGTTTATTGAATAAACGGTATTTGTAAAATTGGACAGATACATGCAGAAAAATGAAACTAGACCAACTTCTTACACCAAAGACAAGAAAAAGTTCAAAATGGAGTAAAGATTTAAATGTTAGACCCCAAACCACAAAAATCATAGAAGAAAACATAGGCAGCAAAATCTTGAACATTGCTTGTATATTTTTTCCAATATATTTCCTAAGGCAAGAGAAAGAAAAGAAAAAATAAACTAATAGGACTACATGAAACTAAAAGGTTTTGCACAGCAAAGAAAAACATCAACAAAATAAAAATACAACCCACAGAATGGGAGAACACATTTGCCGATACATCTGATAAGGGGTTATTATCCAAAATTTATAATGAACTTACATAATTCAACACCAAAAAAAAACCCAACTCAATTAAAATATGGGCAAAGTACCTAAATAGACACTTCTACTAAGAGGACTCAGAGATGACAAACAGATGTAGTAAAACATGTTCAACACTACTAATCATCAGAGAAATGCAAATAAAAACCACACTGAGATACCATCACACACCTGTCAGAATGCCTATCATCAATAAATAAATAAACAACAAGTATTGGCAAAGATGTAGAGAAAGGGGAATACTTTTGCACTGTTGGAACACAGATTGGTGCAGCTATTGTGAAAAGCAGTATGGAGATACCTCAAAAAAAATTACAAACGGATTTCTCATTTGACCCAATGATTGTACTTCTGGGAATATATCGAATGGAACCCAAAATACTGAATTGAAAGAACATAAATGCTTCTATGTTAATTATAGCATTTATTTACAATCACCAAGATATGGAAGCAGCCCAAGTATCCATCAGTAGATGAGTGGATAAAACTATGGGACGTTCACACAATGGAACATTACTCAGTTGTAAAAAAAAAAGAGAGAGAGAGAGAGAAAATTTTACTCTTTGCAACAGTATGGATGAATCTGTAGAACACTGTGCTAAGTGAAATAAGTCAGTTAGAGAAAAACAAACGCTGTATGATTTCACTCATATGTAGAATCTAATGAGCAAACTGAACTAACAAGTAAAACAGAGACAGACTCACAGAGAACAGGATGACAGCTAAGGCAGAGTATAGGTGGAGGTGTTAAGCTAAAAGGAAAAAAGACTCATGGACATAGACAACAGTGTTGTGATTGCAGAGAGGAAGGGGTATAAGGGGGACTGATAGTAATTGGAAAATACAATAAAAATAATGCGAAACAAACAAAGAAAACACATATGGGACTCTTCTGGTAAGTAAAGTTCTTAATCAAATGAATAAATAAAATATTTCAGGTGATTTCATTGTCCATTCAAGTTTAAGAAGCATTGCTTGGGTGTTCAGCTTTCTGCTAAAACCTGAAGGACAATGGTCTTGAAACTTTCTTGTGCATTAGAATCACCTTATTTGCTTATTTAAAATGCAGATTCTTGACTTTTGGCCAAGATAGAGGCACAGGCAGACACACTGTGCCCCCTTGCATAACCAAAATAAGGATAACTTAGAAACAAAAACCAACCAGTACTGACAGAAAATTGAACTGTATGGAAGTCTGACAACCAAGGAGTTAAAGTAGACACATTCATCCAGACCAGTAGGAGGGGCGGAGTCTGGCAGCTGGTGGAGAGGGGTGACAGCAAAGCGGTGGCTGGTGGACCCCAGGTGAGCAAGGCAGCAGCTGGTGGGCCCCAAGCGTGCAAGGTGGCAGCTGGCAGACCCAGCAATTAGTTTATTGTGGAGGGGGCGGTGCATAAGGCGGCTGTCCCACACTCCCGCACAGATAAACCAAGCAAAACTGGGGAGAAAGACAGACCACAGACCCAGGATTCCAGTGTGAGGAAATAAAGCCTCAAAACACAGATTGAAAACACCTGTGGGGGCTGAGGTACCTGAAGAAACTCCCAGCCTCACAGAAGGGTTCGTTGGAGAGATCCACAGGGTCCTAGAATGTACACAAACCCACCCACATGGGAATCAGCACCAGAAGGGCCCAATTTGCTTGCGGGAAGCAGGAGACGTGACTGAAATCTAGCAGAGAGCAGAGCAAGCACCATTATTCCCTCTTGGACCCCTCCCCCACATACAGCATCACAATCTAGCAACTTGGGTTGCCCTGCCCTGGTGAACACCTAGGGTTCTGCCCCTCATACATAACAGGCATGTCAAGACAAAAAAATTGGCCCAAATAAAAGAACACATCAAAGCTCCAGAAAAAAAATACAACTAAGTGGCAAAGAGAGAGCCAACCTATCAGATGCACAGTCCAAAACACTGCTAATCAGGATGCTCACAACTTGGTTGAATTTGGTCACAAATTAGATTTAAAAAATGAATGCTCTGCTAAGTGAAATAAATGAAAATGTACAGGGAACCAATAGTGATGGAAAGGAAACTGGGACTCAAATCAATGGAGTGGACCAGAAGGAAGAAACATCCAATAAGAAAAGAATTCAAAACAATGAGGAAAGGCTTAGGAACCTCCAGGACATCTTTAAATGTTCCAACATCTGAATTATAGGGGTACCAGAAGGAGAAGAGGAAGAGGAACGAGTGGAGAAGTTACTTAAATTATAAAGGAGAACTTCCCTATTCTAGCAAAGGAAATAGACTTCCAGGAAGCTCAGGAAGCTCAGGAAGCCCAGCAAGCCCCAAAGAAGTTGGACCCAATGAGGAACACATCAACGCACATTATAATTACATTACCCAAGATTAAAGATAAGGAGAAAATCTTGAAGGCAGCAAGAGAAAAGGAGAGAGTTACCTACAAAGGAATAGGTAACTCCTACTGTCAGCGTTCAGACTATCAGCTGATTTCTCAAAAGAGACCTTACAGGCAAGAAGGGGCTGGAAAGAAGTATTCCAAGTCACAAAAGGCAAGGACCTCCATCCAAGATTGCTCCATCCAGCAAAGCTTTCATTTAGAATAGAAGGGCACATAAAATGCTTCTCAGATAAGGTCAAGTTAAAGGAGTTCAGAATTGCCAAGCCTTTATTATATGAAATGTTAAAGGGACTTATCTAAGAAAAAGAAGATCAAAAACATGTACAGTAAATGACAGCAAGCTCACAATTATTAACAACCACACCTAAAACAAAAACAAACTGAGCAAACAACTAGAACAGAACCACAGAAATGGAGATCACATGAAGGGTTAGCAACAGGGGAGTGGGAGGAAGAAAAGAGGGGAGAAGGTACAGAGAATAAGTAGCATAGATGGTAGGTAGAAAATAGACAGTGGGGAGGACAAGAATAGTGTTGGAAATATAGAATCTAAAGAACTTACAAGTATGACCCATGGACATGAACTAAAGGGGGGGGATGTGGGTGGGAGGGGGTGTGAAGGGGGAGGGGAGTGAAGGGGGAAAATGGGACAACTACAATAGCATAATCAATAAAATATATTTAACAACATAAAAAATCAGTTGCAATTTTATACACCAATAACAATAAAGAAGTTAAGGAAATAGTCCCATTTACAGTTGCATCAAAAAATAAAATAATTAATAATAAATTTAACCAAGGAGGTAAAAGACCTGTTTTGAAAAAGTGTACAACATGGAAGAAAGAAATGGAAGTACATACAAATAAATGGAAGCATATACAGTGCTGATGGATATGAAGAATTAATATTGTTAAAATGTCCACAGTGCTCAAATCAATCTATAGATTTAATGAATCCCTGTCAAAATAGCAATGGCATTTTCCACAGTACTAGAACAAATAATCCTAAAATTTATATGGAACCACTAGAGATCCCAAATAGCCAAAGCAATTTTGAGAAAAAAGAAGGTTGGGGGTATTGCACTTCTTGACTTCAAACTATACTACAAGGCTACAGTAATCAAAACAGCATGGTACTGACATAAAAGCAGGCACATAGATCAATGGAAAGGAATAAAGAGCCCAGAAATAAACCCATGTATATGGTCAATTAATCTATGACAAAGGAAGCTAGAACATACAATGGGGTAAAGACAGTTTCTTCCATAAATGATGCTGGGAAAACTGGACAGACACATTCAAAATAATGAAACTGGCTCACTTTCTACCCCATATACAGGAATAAACTCAAAATGAATTACAGACTTAAATGTAAGACCTAAAATCATAAAACTCCAAAAAGAAAACATAGGCAGTAAAATATCTGTCATTGCTCTTGGTAATTTATTTTTTGATATGTCTCCTTGGACAAGGAAAACAAAAGAAAAAATGAACAAATAGGACTTCATGAAACTACAGAGCTCTTTCACAGCAATAGAAACCATCAACAAAATGAAAAGACAACCTACTGAATGGGAGAAGATATTTACCAATGATACATCCAATAAGGGGTTAATATTCAAAGTAACAAGGAACTCATATAAAACTTAACACCAAAAACAAACAAACAATCCAATTTAAAAATCCACAGAGGGCCTGAATAGACATTTTTTCAAAGAAGAGATACAGATGGTGAAAAAACATAAGAAAATATGCTCATGTCACTAGTTATAAGGAAAAGGCAAAATCAAACCACAATAAGATACCACCTCACACCTGTTAGAATGGCTATTATCAAAAACATAAGAAACAACAAATGTTGAAGAAGATATGGATAAAAGCGAACCTTCACACATTGCTGGTTGGATTGCAAATTTTTGCAGTCACTATGGATAAGAGGATGGAGATTCCTCAAAAAAATAAGAATAGAGCTACCTTACGAGCCACAGTCCAGCAATCCATCTTTTGGGAATCTACCGAAAAATTTTGAAAATATTCATAAGGATACACATCCCCTTACATTCACTAGAGCATCATTTATAACAGTGAAGGCACAGAAAGCCCATTGCTGTGCTTTCACTATTGTAAATGATGCTTCTTTATCCAACGATAACTGGATAAAGAAGATGTGGTACATATACTCATATACATAGAATACTACTCAGCTCACAAAAAAGGTCACTACATGAATGCTAAGTATTATGTCACTAGTATTATGCTAAGTGAAATAAGTTAGATTTTACAGGACAAGAATTTTATCATTTCACTCATATATGGCATACAAAGCAAAAACTAACAAAAGAATGAGCAAAGCAAACAGAAAAACTCTTAGATATAGACACAAAATGGTGGGGAAGAGGGGTTGCAGGAGGACACAGCGGGTAAAGGGGTCAAAATATGGTGATAGAAGGAAACTAGACTTTATTAGGTGGGATGAACACCTAATAGAGTATACAGATGTTATATTATAAAGCTGTACACCTGAAATTTAAATGTTATTAGCCAATGTTACACCAATAAATTTAATTCAAAGAGAAGAATAAAAGACACTTTAACCTCAAAATAAATTCCATGGATTCCAATCACTCCCTGACATTCACAAATATTTTACCCCGTCTCAGATACTTGAGATCTATCCTGTCCACACCTGCACAGCTGCTTGAGTGAGACACTATAGGAAAACAGCTGCAATCAAGCACCTTTCAAACAGCACAAAGCCTCAAAAGGAGCACTCAGTGGTATCAGACTATTACAATTGCAAATACAATTAAGCCTCCCTGATCATTCCACATCCCTAATACCTGAGATGATTATTTCACACCTTGCTCTTGCTCCTCAGCCTCTCACGCTTTTCCCTTCCAATCTGCCTCAACTGATAACTTTGCTTTATAACCCACTGAACAAATAAAACAAATTAGATGGTCTCCTCTTCATCTCCAAATCTACAAGCCTGTCTTTATCTAACTGGCCTATGCTCTAGGTGCTCCATCCTTTTAAAATAAAGGGAATATAACTGCTCCCATTCAGGCTGAATAAATTCACTTCTCTCTGGACCTATCGTTTCTCCCTTTTCAAGGACTTTACTCCTGAGTGTCCTCTCCCTGCTGCTCAGTCACCTCCTCTCTGCTGAATTATTTCCATGAATATGTGAATTCACTCAGTACCTCCTGTTCCCACAAATGCCCTTCTCACTATCACCAATGTGTTTTTTAACAAAGGAACTTCTAGAAAGTACTATCTCTGATCACTGTCTTGACTCTGTTAACTGTGTCTCCTATCCCCACCAATTCACTGAAGCTTCTCTTTTCAAGACCACCAGTCAGCTTTATGTCACCAAATCCAATGGACATGTCCATCTTCATCCTTCCCACTCACCACAGGATTTGACTCAGTCGACCACTCCCCGCTCATGGTACCATCCTCTTCCTATCCCTCTTGATCACCTTTTTTTATCTAACCTCTAACCTTGCTGCTCAGGCTGTGACCTTCAGGACCAGCAGCATAAGAGTATCTGGGAGCTTGTCAGATTTGCAGACTCAGACCCCAAACCTACAGGAACAGAATCTCCAGGTAACAGGACCACCAGGGTACTCCTGGGACATTAAAGTTACAGGATCACTGCTCTGAATGATGGTGTGCTCAGAGTCCTGTGCTGTATTTTCCTTCTAGGTGGTCTTCAAATGCCAAGAACAAATCAATAACTCAATAGCAGATAATGCAGGTAAAGCTCTAGCCCAAAGCTTGGGCAACAGTAAAAACTTAATAAAGGTTACCTACTAAATTATTATATCCAAACTATTACATGGGTGTTTGAGGAAAAACGCACAACCCCATGCACAAATACATATCATAAGGCAACTTAAGACTAAATTTTCTCCCCTTCAAAGAACCCCAGAATTTGTCCCCCCACCAATATTATAAAAATTCAAACACATAGAAATCCTAACACTCCCACACAAACATCCATTTCTATCAAATCCAAACATTATGCTGCAAAACCTTCATGTTTAAGAATGCAAACAGTACAGACCCAGAGGAGTGTTCTCTATGCTTACCTGACACTGGATTGCTTCTACCCGATAAGGGTTAAAACTCTTGTAGCATTTGCAACAGAGTTGTTTGAAATAAACCTAAAGAGAAATTTGTCTTTTTTAAATCCAAGTTTACATGTACCCTAAGCTCCCAGTTTTTAGTTTAAGTAATCCATTCTCTTCCCTTGTACTTTGATTTTACTCAACCTCTACCCTGAGGTCTTCAGCTTCTCCAGTGCTCAATTACTTTTTCTTTCTCTTTGAACCTCTTTTTCTTGCCTGTAAAATCAATGTCCTGCTCTTATTTTTTCCTATGATTCTGACAACTACCCAATAACATACATAAAGTACCGTAGTAAGTCTTCAATGGGAAGTAGCTATTACAATTTCACTCACTATGCAGCTGGACCCTCAGCCTTTTCCTTTTGCCCTGGTCCATTAGTCCCTGCTTTCTTAACCACCCCCCCCCCCAGTATTTCCCCACCTGAACTTTCTTGTGTTACCCACCAATTCATGTGGTTTCTAGGCTTTGTGTATTTCCTTCTGCACACTTCCTCCTTATCTTACTTGAATTCCTATTTATCCTTTCAGATCCTACTTGGACATTACAATGCCTTCCCTTGACAAGGTCAGTCACTCCCTCTTGCATTATTTCTGTACCACATCCATGCCACAGGTGTCACTCACTGCATTGTCACCAATGCACATCCTGTCTGTGTCACTCCTATCAGTGTAAATGTCTTAAGGATGAGTTCTGTGTCTTGTACTTTGCATCCTAGTATCTTGGAATGTTTAAATTAAACCCACTGTGTTTGATTCCCAGTCAGGGCACATTCCTGGGTTGCAGGCCAGTTCCCAGGGGGGCATGCACGAGAGGCAACCACACATTGATGTTTCTCTCCTTCTCTCCTTCCCTTCCCCTCTGAATATAAATTAATAAAATCTAAGAAAAAAATTTTAAATAGAAAATTAATTAATTAATTAATTAAACCCACTGTTTTTCTTCTAGCCAGAGAATTAAAGTTGTTTTGTTCAGGTAAAGGATCTATTCGCCTCCAGGTCTAGTGAATGGCCAGTGTGAAGAGTCATGTTTCCATTCAGGTCTTGACATGTCTTTCTCTCTCCAGCTCTTTCAATAGCACAGGGGACTCCAACTGAAATGCTTGTAGAAGTTAGTGAGATAGACCAGGTGTAGACTGTTTCAAAATAAAGGGCAAGTACCCAGAGGAGAGAAGCTGCTCAGTGCCAGCCTGCTGTTCTTGTACTGAAACAGAAATCTATGATGTCCAGAGTCTGAGTGTTCAGGAACATCTGGAAACATAGACTGTGATATCTTTCCCAATGTAAATATGCTGACAATCAATCAGAGTAGGGGAGAACCTGCTTAGCCCAATGGAGTCTCTCACAGTCTAGCCTTTACAGTAAATTCTTTCTCTTGCTGCCCCACCTGTGGACTGACAGTGGAGCTAATACCCAAACTTGTTCAAAATATACCAATGAAAAATGATTATAGAAAGTTCCAATGTCCACAAGAACAAGAGTTTATCTAAATAGTCTGAAATTTTGTCCAACAGAACTACCAAAACCAACAAAACACCAAGAGTTGGGTCAGCAGTCCGGGAGGTCATGTGAACTGACCAGTTCAATTCAACGAATTTTCTTTAAAAAAAAAAAAAGATTTTATTTATTTATTTCTAGAGAGAGGAGAAGGAAGCAAAAGAGGAGAGAAACATCAACTGGTTGCTTCTCACACACCCCCAATCAGGGACCTGGCCCACAATCCAGGTATATAAACTGACTGGGAATCAACCCAGTGGCCTTCTAGTCTGTGGGACGATGCCCAACCCACTGAGCTACACCAGTCAGGGCTAAATTTATTTCTGAGTACATAGTATGTGACTGGCATGGAGGATGCAGAGATGAATGAGACAGCATTAAGCCACCGTCAATTAGGAAACATAACCTTCCTCCACATAACATTTTTGCCCACTTATGACCCACTAACTTTTACTCACCATACTAGTTCCAGAAATGCACCATACATAAGCACTCTCCCATCTGGTCTTACAATCTTCACAATGAAAATAGCCATATTTTCATCCCTAAAACTACAAATAAAAGGGGAAGAGACTTGTATTACCTTGTGGGGGAAAGGCCAGATCCTCTTCACTTGTGGCTTTGTACAGGAAATACAAAATTTACCTCATTTACAGCTCTTCTCAAGGTTACTACATTAATTTAGTGTCTCATCTCTGAAGGATTAATCTGTGATTCTTCTCCCTGCTCTCTCACATTTTTTTTAATTTCCACAATGCCACCAGCACAGTCTCCCTAGAACAAAATTCTGATCGCATTTTTCACCAGCTTGAAGCCCTTCTTTGGTTCACATTTCCAATTAGTAATGAGTGCCAGACTTCTGGTTTCTGCATGCTTAAAGCTGGCAGCCTCCTTCACCAAAATGTTACAAAACATGGAGGCCATGTAAAATATGCATTTTCGGAACTTCATCTCATCAAATAAAGGAGAAAGAAAGGGAAGATTTTGCTCTTATTGCCCCAGAAATGGAACAGGACAGAGAGGAAGGCACTAACAGAAGTCTGAGGAGGGGAAGATGAAGTTCACCTGGAAGTTGGGTTTCCTGAGCGGGTGGGCGTCTCTCTGGGCCTGCTCACTCTGTGTTTCCCTAGGACTCAAGTCATCTTCCTTCCCCAACTTGTCCTGCTGCCAGAGTTCCTCCTGCTTGTCCTCTTGCAACCTCGGCCTTGGTAGTGACTTCTGCTGCTGATGGCTGGCCTTGATGGAACTCAAAAGCTCCTGCCTCTCCCTGCCCTTCCCATCCTCCTGCAGCCAGACCAAACCCCTGGGGCCTATCACTGGTGAATAGAGGTCCAAAGCTCGTGATGGCACCTTGGGGACCCTGTGGCCCCAAGGAGAGCAGCTGTGCAGGGTTAGAGGGCCCAGTGAGCACTGCAGGGATCTGTCTACCTGCAGGCTCACCTGCACACCCACCTCCTTGGTATTGGCCTTGCATAGTCTCAGCCTCAGGCTGGGATGCATCTGTGAGAGGATGGCCTTAAGCTGCTCCCTCTTATAAGGCTCCATGCAGTAGGCCCAAACATTTGTGGGCAACTCCAGCCTGGTCCTGGCCAGGAAAGTGGGGGCACCAGGCTTTGCCTCCAGTAGGGCTATTGGTGGTCAGAGAGTCCTGGCTGGCCTAAAACCAAGTGTGTTCCCTGGTGCAGGCCCTGGGGAACAAAGACAAAGTGCTCCATCCACTGGCCAGGCTTAGTGCAATCTCTTGGTACAGTTTGTGTCCTTGCTCTGCCTTCCACCTTCATCTGCCCCTTCTCTCTCCTGCTCAAGTTGGTTCAGGTTCATTCCTATCTTTTCCACTTATTTCAGGTTCTGATGGGAGGGGATGCCTATCACCCTAATTGAAGGGATGGTGGGAGGAGAGGTACCTACTTACAGAGGCCTAATTGCCACCTGATTCAAATTGCTCTTACCTGTGTCTTCAATTCACTGCTCCCAAATCTTTTCAAAGCTGTTTTACCACTGCTGACTTATTCACATGCTTGCTATAGTTAACTACTTATTTATAGCTAATAAGTAGCTTATTTATTTATTCTCATAGTAATGTATCATTTCAAATATCCTGTTTTAAAGCATATAGTAAAATGAAAACAAGGTGGAGATTATTTGAGCAGCCCTATACTAGAAGAGTGTAAGGAAGAAAGTACATTATTATGGCAGGGCTAATGAAAATAAAGACGAAAGGAACAGGGAGCATAAAGTTATGGGGAAGAGGGGTGTACATGGTGAGAGAAAATATATTTCAGGGGTTTCTATGACATGCCACAGCTTCAGTCTGCTCCTTGTGAGGACACCCCTCCCCCCAAAAAGGTGGGAGAAGCAAACTGTTCTGATTTAGAGGGCAAAAGTGGGTCAGTTAATTATGTGAGATCAAACCCATTTGAATTAAAACTATGCCTTGATACCAGGCACCATAACAGTAAGTTACTTTCAGATTCCCCATCTGAGAGTACTAACCAATTTATGGGATGATTGTAAGACTAAATATGTTATGCTTGTGAAGCACAAGGCAGATTAACTCACATGTTCAGTAAGCGGCAGTTACTGTTACACCAGGATCTCAGGCCTGTGTTCCTTTGCTACTCAGACCCAGGTGACCATAAGCGCTGGTATCTCTCTGTATTGGCCAGGCTTCCTGGTGCAGCTGAGGGTTGTGATCAAACTGAATGACCCCTGAGGAACACAGTAGAGCCCATCTTTTTTTCTACCCCAAGGTTGTTTCTGCTGTTTACTGCTCAAGAAGAGCCTTCCAGAAGCAGCAAGGCTCTCGGGCAGCTTCCATCCCCAGAACCCAGTGGAAGGCTTTTGAGCCATGAACTAACCCGAATTAAGCTTGTGCCAGGCGTGTCTGACCCTGTCCGTGACGAGGAGAGAGCCTTGCCTTCCGGGCAGTTTGGAGGGGACCACAGACATAAACAGAATGATCGGTACTGTTAGCACATAAAGGATACTAGGGCAGCCTGCCGTTGGGAGTAGCTAACGCTGCAGGAAGGATTGGATGGGCTCCCCATTTCTCAGGAGGGGAGAGAGCCCAAAGGTCTTAAACCTGCTACCTTAGAACATCACAGGGTTAGAATTTAAGTCTCTTGGCTTCACACGTCTGCCTGTCCACTCCACAGGGAGAAGCGGCCGGAAACCGGTCATCTACCAAGGGCCACGCTGGGTTTCAAAGGTTGGCAATTTCGGGGTCAGAGCAGAGGCCTATCAGAGACAGTAGGCCGTGTGCGGCCCAGAACATGACACCAGGGACAGGGCGGCCCTCTCGCGGTAGCGTGAGAACACGCTGCCTTAGAGTTACAGAACGACCTCATCAGGCGAAGCTGGGCGGGGCAGCCAGCCTGACTTCCGGGCTGCGCGCTCGAAGCGTGCAGCGTCGGGGCGTCAGCGTGTGACGTATGGGAGTGCGGCTTTGGCGCGAGCGTACGAACGCCCTCACAGAGAAGCTGCTGCGCCTGGTGCCTGTGTGCGGAAGGTCGCCGCTGGAAGATCCTATGGGTTCCGAAGAGCGGCGTCTGTGCAGGTGGTTAGTGTTGTGGAAGCCCGCGCGGCCGCCTCCGCCCCGTAGTGGTCGCTACCAGTGTCACGCAGATGGGGACGATGGGCAGGGCCTCCCGGTGGACACTTAGCTCTTCTGGGACTCTTGGGCCCTGCCACCCGCTCGGGCGTGGGCTCCTAGCTGTTGCTAGTGTCCCGGTCTGAAACTTTGCACACGATAAAGTTACTTTTCTGGAATCTTGTGTCTTGAACAAGGTTTCCCGCTTCCGACACTGTTTCCGCCCCACTTCATCCCAGCTGGTGCCTGTGGGACCAAGACATCCTCATTTGAATTGGTTTTTACCGCTAATGGGAACTCTCGCCTCGCGTGACTAGTTAACGTATTTACAATTAATGTCAGAAAAGCTGTTCACGGGGTCCGAGATTAATCATGAGTGCTGCTTTAAGCAACAGTACCCTCTTCTGACTCTACCGCATTGTCACTTAAGGGCCCCTCCTCAAGAAGTGTGTTCTGTTCTATTTTGCAGACTCAATTACCGAGCGTCGGAGTAATATTGTAGAGTAAAATGCCTATTGGATGCAAAGAGAAGCCAACTTTTTTTGGAATTTTTAAGATGCGGTGCAACCAAGCAGGTACTGACAGATTTTATATAAATTGATCAGTTACACTGGGCAAATGTTTTTAGAAAATTAAGTAAATATACATGATTGCTGGAAGGAATCCAGTTCACTTTTTTGTTTACACTATAAACTGTTCTTTATGAAATCATAAATCCCGTTAAGAGAATGAACATTTACCAAATGATATAGAACACCTGGTGGATAAAGAGGAGATTGGCCCCATGATTAGCAATAGGAAGAATTGTTTTTACAGCGTAGAACTTCCAAATTAGAATAATTGGCAATTTTACCTCTTACTGCCTTTTTTCTAGTTACTAGAGGTTGCCTTTATTTTTTGCCAAAGGCATCCTTCCATCTTTAAAAACTCCCCCTTTTTAGTTGTCAATTATTTTGGTCTCAGTAGTCCTGACACTCTTAAAAATGATAGAAGGCCTCAAAGAGCTTTTCTTTTTTTCCCTTTTTTCAATATAGTTTATTGTTTATGCTATTATAGTTGTCCCATTTCCCCACCCTGCACACCCTCTCCCACCCACTTTCCCCCCACTCTAGTTCATGTCTGTGTCATACTTGTAAGTACTTTAGCTTCTACATTTCCCATTCTATTCTTGCACTCCGCCTGTCTATTTTCTACCTACCATCTATGCTACTTAGTCTCTGTACCTTTTCCCCACTTTCCATCCTCCCCTCTCCCTCCCATTTCCACCCTTCTCAGTTGTCCATGTATCCTTTATATAGGTTCCTCTAAATCCCTCTCTTATTTCCCCTGAAATTCACTCCCCTCTCCCCTCTGGTCACTGTCAGCCTGTTCTCTATTTCAGTGTCTGTGGTTATATTTTGCTTGCTTGTTTGTTTTGTTGTTTAGCTTCCTGTTAAAGGTGAGATCATATGGTATTTGTCCTTCAACACCTGGCTTATTTCACTCAGCATAATGCTTTCTAGTTCCATCCATGATGTTGCAAAAGGTAGGAGCTCCTTCTTTCTTTCTGCAGCATAAAATTCCATTGTGTATATGTACCATAGTTTTTTGATCCATTCATTTACTGACGGGCATCTAGGTTGCTTCCAACTCTTAGCTATTGTAAATTGTGCTGCTATGAACATTGGGGTGCATAGGTTCTTTGGGATTGGTGTTTTAGGGTTCTTAGGATACAATCCCAGCAGTGGAATTGCTGGGTCAAAAGGCAAGTCCAATTTTAGTTTTCTGAGAAAATTTCATACTGTTTTCCATAATGGTTGTACCAGTCTGCAATCCCACCAACAGTGGACCAGAGTCCCCTTTTCCCCACACCCTCTCCAACATTTGTTGTTTATTGCTTTGTTTATGATAGCCATTCTCACCGGTGTAAAGTGGTATCTCATTGTAGTTTTAATTTGCATCTCTCTGATAGCTAGTGATATTGAGCATCTTTTCATGTGTCTCTGGATCCTCTGTATGTCCTCCTTGCAGAAGTGTCTGTTCAAGTCCTTTCCCCATTTTTTAATTGGGTTAGTTGTCTTCTTAGAGTGAAGTCGTGTGAGTTCTTTGTATATTTTGGAGATTAAACCTTTGTCTGAGGTATCATTGGCAAATATGTTTTCCCATACAGTTGGTTGTCTTTTTATTTTAATGCTGTTTTCTTTAGCTGCGCAGAAGCTTTTTATTTTGATGAGATCCCATTTGTTTATTCTTTCCTTTATAGTCCTTGCTCTAGGGGACATATCAGTAAAAATGTTGCTGCGTGAAATATCTGAGATTTTCCTGCCAATGTTCTCCTCTAGGACTTTAATGGTGTCATGGCTTATATTTAAGTCTTTTATCCACCTTGAATTTATTTTGGTGTATGATGTAAGTTGGTGCTCGAGTTTCATTTTTTTGCATGTAGCTGTCCAGTTCTCCCAACACCATTTGTTGAAGAGGCTATCTTTACCCCATTTTATGATACTGCCCCCTTTGTCGAATATTAATTGACTGTAGAGATTTGGGTTTATTTCTGGGTTCTCTATTCTGTTCCATTGGTCTATGTGCCTGTTTTTATGCCAGTACCAGGCTGTTTTGATTACAGTGGCCTTGTAATACAGTTTGATATCAGGTATTGTGATCCCTCCTACTTTGTTCTTCTTTCTTAACATTGCAGCTGCTATTCGGGGTCTTTTATGGTTCCATATAAATTTTTGAAGTGTTTGTTCTATGTCTGTGAAATATGCCATTGGTACTTTAATAGGTATTGCATTGAATCTGTAAATTGCTTTGGGTAGTATGGACATTTTGATGATGTTAATTCTTCCAATCCATGAACACGGTATACGTCTCCATTTGTTTGTGTCTTCCTTGATTTCTGTCTTCAGTGTTGTGTAATTTTCTGCATACAGGTCTTTAACCTCCTTGGTTAGATTTATTCCCAGATATTTTATTTTTCTTTTTGCTATATCGAATGGGATTTTTTTCTTGATTTCTGCTTCTGCTGATTCATTGTTAGTATACAGAAATGCCTTTGATTTCTGGATATTGACTTTGTATCCCGCTGTTTTGCCAAATTCATTTATTAGTTCCAGCAGTTTTTTGGTAGAGTCTATAGGATTTTCCATGTACACTATCATGTCATCTGCAAACAGTGACAGTTTTGTTTCCTCCTTTCCGATTTGGATGCCTTTTATTTCCTTTTCTTGTCTGATTGCTGTGGCTAGAACTTCCAATACTATATTAAATAGAAGTGGTGAAAGTGGACAACCTTGTCTTGTTCCTGATCTTAGTGGAAAAGCTTTCAGTTTTTGCCCATTCAGTATGATGTTGGCTGTAGGTCTTTCATATATGGCCTTTATTATATTGAGGAATGCTCCCTCTATTCCCACTTTGCTGAGTACCTTTATCATAAATGGGTGTTGTACCTTATCAAAAGCTTTTTCCGCGTCTATTGATATGACCATGTGGTTTTTGTCCTTGCTTTTGTTTATGTGGTGTATTACATTTACTGATTTGCGGATATTGAACCATCCTTGCATCCCTGGGATGAATCCCACTTGGTCATGGTGTATGATCTTTTTGATGTATTGTTGGATGCGATTTGCCAATATTTTGTTGAGGATTTTAGCATCTATGTTCATCAGTGATATTGGCCTGTAATTTTCTTTCTTTGTTGTGTCTCTCTCTGGTTTTGGAATTAGGATAATGCTCGCTTCATAAAAAGAGTTTGGGAGTTTCCCATCATTTTGGATTTTTTGGAATAGTCTGTGAAGAATAGGGGTTAGCTCTTCCTTAAACGCTTTGTAGAATTCTCCTGTGAAACCATCTGGTCCGGGGCTTTTGTGTGATGGGAGTTTTTTGATTACTGCTTCAATTTCATTTGCTGTTATTGGTCTGTTCAGGCTTTCTACTTCTTCTTCATTGAGTTTTGGAAGATTATATTTTTCTAGAAATTTGTCCATTTCACCTAGGTTTTCAAATTTCTTGGCATACAGTTCTTCATAGTAATTCCTTACAATCCCTTCTATTTCTGTGGTATCAGTTGTAATCTCTCCTCTTTCATTTCTGATTGTGTTTATTTGTGTCCTCTCTCTTCTTTTCTTAATGAGCCTACTTAAAGGCTTGTCTATTTTGTTTATCTTTTCAAAAAACCAACTCTTGGATTCATTGATCCTTATAATTGTGCTTTTGGTCTCTATGTCATTTAATTCTGCTCTGATCTTGGTTATTTCCTTCCTTGTACTTGCTCTGGGCTGTCTTTGTTGTTGTTCTTCGAGTTCTTGCAGGCGTCGGGTTAGGTTGTTTGTTTGAAATGTTTCTATTTTCTTTAGGTAAGCCTGTATTGCTATGAACTTCCCTCTCAGGACTGCCTTGGCCGTGTCCCATAAGTTTTGGGTTGTTGTGAGTTCATTTTCATTTGTTTCCAGAAACTTTTTGATTTCTTCCCTAATTTCAATCTTGACCCATTCGTTGTTTAATAGCATACCATTCAGTCTCCATGATTTTGGGTGTTTTGGGTTTTTTCCTTTGGGGTTGGTTTCTAATTTCAGTCCCTTGTGGTCAGAGAAAATGCTTGGTATGATTTCAATTTTCTTGAATTTGTTGAGGCTCATTTTGTGTCCTATCATGTGGTCTATCTTTGAAAATGTTCCATGTGCATTTGAAAAGAATGTGTATTTAGCTTCTTTGGGATGAAGCGCTCTATATATATCAGTCAAGTCCATTTCTTCTAGAGTTTCATTTAATGCTGCTATATCTTTGTTGATATTTTGTTTGGAAGATCTGTCCATTTTTGACAGTGGGGTGTTAAAATCCCCTACTATAATTGTGTTGCTGTCAATATCTTTCTTGAAGTCTTCTAGGATTTTTCTTATATATTTGGGTGCTCCTATGTTGGGTGCATATATATTTATGATGTTAATGTCTTCGTGCTGGATTCTTCCCTTGAGCAATATGAAGTGACCTTCTGGGTCTCTCTTTATGGCCCTTTTTTTGAAGTCTATTTTGTCTGATATTAGAATTGCTACCCCGGCTTTTTTTTCTTGTCCATTTGCTTGGAAAATTTGTTTCCAGCCTTTCACTTTTAGTCTGTGATGGTCTTTTGTCCTGAGGTGGGTCTCCTGTAGGCAGCATATGTGTGGGTCATGCTTTCTTATCCATTCAGCTATTCTATGTCTTTTGATTGGAGCATTTAATCCATTTACATTCAAGGTTATTATTGATAGGGACTTATTCATTGCCATTTTTGTACCACAGTTCCTCTCTGTCTCTCTCTTTTCCTTCCTTTCCTTAAAGCAGCCCTTTTAGTATTTCTTGTAGAGCTGGTTTGGTGGAGGCATATTCTTTTAGACTTCTTTTGTCTTGGAAGCTCTTTATTTGGCCTTCTATCTTGATTGAGAGCCTTGCTGGGTAAAGTAGCCTTGGTTGTAGGCCTCTGGTTCTCATTACTTGAAATATTTCTTGCCATTCTCTTCTTGCTTGGAGTGTTTCCATTGAGAAGTCAGTAGCTAACCTTATTGGGGCTCCCTTGTATGTTACTTCCTTTTTCTCCCTTGCTGCCTTTAGGATTCTCTCTTTGTCTTGAAATTTTGCCATTTTAATGATGATGTGTCTTGAAGTGGGCCTCTTTGGGTTCCTCTTGAATGGGACTCTCTGTGATTCCTGGATTCGTGTAACTTTTTCTCTCATCAAATTAGGAAAATTTTCCATCATTACTCTTTCAAATAGGTTTTCTATCCCTTGTTCTTCTTCTTCTCCTTCTGGTATTCCTATTATTCGGATATTATTACGTTTCATATTATCTTGCATTTCTCTTAGTCCATCTTCATTCTTTTTGAGCCTCTTTTCCCTTTCTTGCTCTTTCTGGGAGATTCTTTCTACTGTGTCCTCCAACTCACTGATCCGATCTTCTGCCTCATCGATCCTGCTTTTCATTCCTTCTACTGTGTTCTTCAGTTCCGAAATTGTATTCTTCATTTCCTCTTGTCCTTTGGTGATAGTTTCTATTTCCTTTTTCATGTTGATATAGTTTGCGGAGAGCTCATGGTAGCTCCCCTCTAGTTTCTGGTAGCTCATTGTGAGCTCTTTGAATTTCCTGATAACTAGTGCTTTGAATTCAATATCTGATAGCTGACTTGCCTCTCTTTCATCTAACATTATTTCTGAGACTTCCACCTTTTCTTTCATTTGGGCATTGTTTCTTTGTCTTCCCATTGCTTATGAGACTCTTCTTGTTAGCTTCAGCTTCTTAAATTGATCTGTTCTGACTCCCTAGGTTTATGGTGTGAACTTCTGTGGTAGAATTCCTGTGAAATTCAGTGGTACAGTCTCCTGCAGGTATCTTGATGTTCTCTGCTTCCACCTACTCCTTTCTTTGTGTGTGTGTGATCAGCTGGAGGGGGAGGCAAAATGGTTTATGACAGCAGGAGAGTACTTTATGATATTTACAGTCACAGCTGGCAGAGAAGAGATAGAAGATCTTTAGGCTCTATATAGTGTTAACTGTAATCTTCAACCCAATTTGCCACCTCTAGGAAAGGATAGACCAACGATAAGTCTCTTGTTGGGGATGGAAGGCTTGTGAGTTGTATCTAGAAAGCAGTGAGGTTGCGGTGGTCAGATTTTGAGGTAAGGTGAGAGTAAAGAATAGTAAATAGACATAGCGTGTGAGCAAGTAGAGTTAATCAGTACAGTAATAGAATTCAGGAACCTGTAAAGTGGGCTAAGACCCGAGAGATGTGTTGTGAAGTATTTACAGTGCTATAGAAAGCAACAAACAAACAAACAAACAAATGCACAAAAAAAGGGCAAGAGAAGTGAGGAAAAAGCAATAAGTTTGGGGTGAAATGAAGAAGGACTAAAACAGGAAAAAAGAAAGGAGAGGAACAGAGTACTGAAAGATACAGCAACAATAAAATTAAAAAATATATATGATTACTGAAAAAAGTTTAAAAATAAAAGTAAAAAAACCAAAAAACCAAAAACAAACTCCCTCCTTGCATGTTTCAAACTGTCCAATACGGTTTTTCCGGTTTCGGTGGGACCCCTCTGTGAGCTGGGTTGTAGTCCCAGGCCCACACCCGCCCACCAGCCAGGCTACCAGACTGGGTGCGGGCGCCCGCCCACCTGACAGGCTGCCTTGGTCCCACGGGATCTGGTACTGGTCCTTCCCAGTCCTGTGGCTGGGTGAGAAGCAAGTCAAGCTGCCTTCACAGGAGAACACCTCAGTCCAATTTCCAATAAAAACTTCTCCAGGAAGCGTGCCTCTCAGCCCAGCCCAATCCCCATCCTGACCGGTTAGGACAATGCTCCTCTCAAATTTCCTGGGCTGGCAGGCTGGTGGGCTGGCGACCACAGAGATCTCAACTGAACACGGCCCCCTGTCCTTGCCACCCTCCCTGCATACCTAGGTAGACAGGTCTCTGCCACCCAGCCCCGCCTAGATGGTGAGGGAGGGAGCCAGCTCTTCCAGGGACCCCGCAGCCAGCCCAATGGTGCACTGGGTGCTGGGCTCCCTATGAGTCCTCCGTGGCACTGGCCACAGACGGAAGCCTCTACACCCCTAACACAGCGGCAGCGGTGGCTCTGAGGGGTTTTGGGCTGGCTGAGGGCAGCCGGTCCTGCCACTGCCGCTTTTGTCTTTACTCACAGTTGCTGGGCTCCCGCTGAGTCCTCTGTGGCGGACGCCCCGATGCTGGCCGTAGACAGAAGCCTCTGGGCCCTGGAAGCTGCGGCAGCAGCAGCTCCGAGGTCTTTACGCGCCGGCCAATGGCTGCTGGTCCCGCTGATGCTGCTTTTGACTTTACTCTGGGGTGCCTGGCTCCCGGGGGCAGCTGGCCCTGCCGCTGCCGCTTTTGTCTTTACTCACAGGTGCCGGGGTCCCAATGAGTCCTCTGTGTCAGACGCCCCTGTCGCTGGGCGCAGGCGGAAGCCTCTGGGCCCCGACCACTGAGGCAGCCAAGACTCCAAGGTCTTTATGCGCCAGCCAATGGCTGCCGTCCCGCTGCCGCCGCCACCGCTGCCCTTGACTTTTCTCAGGGTTGCCGGGCTCCCGATGAGTTCTCTGTGGCACAGCCCTGTCACTGGGCACAGACGGAAGGAAGCCTCTGGGCTCCAACCGCTGTGGCAGCCGCGGCTCCGAGGTCTTTATGCACCGGCTAATGGCTGCTGCCGGTCTGGCCGCCTCCGTCCTTACTTGCGTCCCTGAGACCCCAAGGACCTCTAGCTGTCTGGTTCGTCACTATCTCTGGTCTCTTATTTTCATAAATGCTGGGGAATTGTTGGTTGGGGAATTGATTGCACTGTTCTTCTGTAAATCTGCCAGGATTTTCTCCCAGGTGTAGGAGAACTGGAGTCGCTCTGTCCTACTCCACCGCCAAAGAGATTTAACTCATATGATTGCTTTTCTAGACAACTGCTGTACTCACATATGCAGAAATGCTTATGTATACTTTTCATTTTGTCACAGAATATTAAAAAGATGTATTTTTAATGTTAATATTGGGCTTTAATATTACTAATTTTTACTTCATTAAGGACATTTTATTTTTATTTTTTCTTTTATTGATTCCAGAGGGAAGGGTGGGAGAAAGAAATATTGATATGAGAGAGAAACATTGATTGGTTGCTTCTTACATGCTCCCTGATAGGGGACCAAATCTGCAAACCAGGCATGTACCCTGGCTGGGAATCGAAATGATGACCTTTTGGTTCACAGATCATTGTTCAACCAACTGAGCCACACCAGTCAGGGCATTCATTATGGACATTTTAAATTAAACTGGGTTTTCTGTTTTTGTTTTTGTTTCTTCACAAGTACATGGTGATGAAGAATAAATACAGTGATTATTAGCACAGTTTGCTGCCACTGCCTTAACTCACACAAAGATGTCATCAGTTTTACTTACCAGTGGTGCAATGTCAACATTGTGAAAAACACAAATGATGCCTTAGTATTATGAAAATAGTTTTGACCTTAGGGACCTTTTAAAAAGGTTCCACTAATTGTTCTACAGTCCACACTTTTAGAAGCACTACTTTAAGAGTGGATAGATCAGAGTAGATGTTTTGTTATTTGTCTTTAACAATAAATCATTTTATTCCCTTTTATTTGTGAGTCTAAACATTCCTTACATCCACTTTTATAGTCTATAAGCATTTGAATTGTGTCTGTAGAATGCATTCCTACTGTGGTTTTTGTTTCTGAATAATGATTAAAAGATAAAGAATACTTTAGCCTTGGGTGGTGGCTGAGTTGGTTGGAGTGTCACCCTCACCAAAAGGTTGAGGGTTTGAATCCTGGTCAGGGCACATGTCTAGGTTGTGGGTTCCAATCCCCAGAGTAGGGGGCACATACAGGAGGCTACTGATTGATGGTTCCCTGTCTCTCTGTCTTACTGTCCCCTTCCTATCTAAAAAGCAGTAAAAACATATCCTTGAGTGAGGATTAAAAAATAAAACTTTAGAAGAGCTAATATAGTTAAAAGCTATCTCCTTGTAACTTTTGTAAACTTCTTATACATTATTGCAGATTCATAACAGAACAGATGAATGATCCTGTTTCATTAATGTGCTTTAAGAAAAGTCATCCATAGTCCAAATGTCAAACATTCTTTTATTTATAATGATCTTTACTGGCTCATGAATTTTTGTTTCTCTAATTAAAACCAAGATGAGGTTTTTATTTTTCTTACAGATTTAGGACCAATAAGCATTAATTGGTTTGAAGAACTTTCTTCAGAAGCTCTACCTTTTAATTCTGAAACTGCAGAAGAATCTGAATTTAAAGTCATCAGTTATGAACCAAACCTATTTAAAACACCACAAAGAAAACCTTGTCAAATGGCTTCAACACCAGTAATATTCAAAGAGCAAAGTCTAACTCTGCCACTGTACCAATCTCCTTTAAAAGAACTGGATAAGGACAGATTAGATCTAGGTAAGTAATATGATGTAGACTAAAGAAGAAAATGAAGCAGGAATTCGGAGTAATCTGTATTAAGAATCCCTACTCTGTCATTAACTCAGTTGTGTTGGTCAGATCAACCTCTCTGGCTTCACTTTGCCCACCTAAGAAAATGGAGATGATAAAAATACTATCTGATAAATTCGGATTAAATAAAATAATGTAGGTACTTAATAAATGTTCCTTTTCCTACCTCCTTTGATTAATATATCCTTCCTACTGAAACTTGCTAAGTTTTATCTTTCCTATACAAAAACAAAAATGCACCCTAGGACTTTATATGGATTGTACAAAATTGTATTTCTGCAGGTTGTCACAGAGGACAGGGAAGATTATTTTTTATCAAATCTTCTGATTTGGTGACAGTTCCCTAGCCTATGTACCAGATATTTCCAGTCAATCAAATATTGGTCATTTATATTGCTTGCTTGATTTAAGTAGCATCCTCTCCCTTTCTTTGGAGTACTATTCACTAGTAAGGAGAATTAAAGTACACAGATAAATTATAGTCTAAGATTGAATATGGTATATTGAAAAGTACAAAAAGTACAATGAGAATTGAGAAGAAAGCATAAATAATATTGGGAAGAATGGGAAATGATTCATTTGAATTAAATCTTAAAGGGTAGAAAATGGGACAATGTGATAGTGTAGGCAGAGGAAAAACATGACGAGTATGCAGTTCGTTAGGAGAATAGCAAATAATTTCAGTCATTTGGAATGTCAAATCTGACAGGGACCAATAACAACCTAAGGCTAAAAAGCAGATTAAAGGCAGATATCAAATGCCAAGCTAAAGAAAGTGAATTTATTTGATAGACTGTCAAGCAGAAAAAACAAATTTAATCATACTCTTACTTCCTGTTTCAAACCTTGGATTACCTCCCTTTTGCCCTCATGGTAAAATTCAGACTCCTTAATGTGATTACAAGGTCCTTACAAAGTGGCCTTTGACCTCTAGGAAGTCAGTCTTGTATGAGAGAAAATATTTAAATAAATATTCTGGTGTGGTACCTGTTACAACAGGAGCTTGGACCCAGTATTATGTTGTGGAGATAATGAAGGAAGCAGCCTTAGGTCTTAATGTGGTCAAGGAAAGCTCTAAAACCAGTTGATACTGAATCTTCTAAAAAGTAAGGATACACCTAGAGCCAGTGGTTTATCCTCTAAATTTAATCTGCCGGAATTGATTTATCCTTAATCAGGAAAGGGTAGGAATGAGTTAATACAGCCACTTGACTATGCGGAGAACCTGATAGTTTTAAGGTTATAGTGCATAAGTAATTCAGGTGACTGTAGTCTCAAGACATTTTGCTTTTTTTTAAGGAGAGAGAGAGAGAGAGAGAGAGAGAAATATCAGTGTATGGTTGCTACTGGTGTGTCCCCTGCTGGGAACTGGCCTGCAACCCAGGCATGTGCCCTGACTGGGAATCGAACCGCGATCGTCTGGTTCGCAAGGCCTGCGCTCAATCCACTGAGCTACACCAGCCAAGGCTAAGACATTTTGCTTTTAAGTTTACTTTAAATTCAGTATTGAAATGTAAGACTTAAGCTGTTTTTTAAACTACTTTGTTCTAACACCAAATGCATTATTTTTAAAAATAATGCATTATCCCTGAAGTTCCATAAGAACTGTTTTTCTCAGTAGCCCATCTGTCCTTTTGCATAAAATACAAGTTTATCTTACCATTACTCAGCTTATTTGTGAGATTCTCAAGTTACTTGGGAAATACTTATTTTGGTATGTACTTGGTTTTGCTTGGTTCATTTTAAAATTTTTATTCTTTATGGTTGAATTTCTTTTTGTTGCTGATCCAATATTGATACTTTATTATTAACTAAAGTCCTTTTTTTATATGTAATATGGTTTCTTTGACAGGTCTGTGGGTTTTGACAAGTGCATAATGTCATGTAAACACCATTACAGTATCATGCAGAGTAGTTTCACTGCCCTAAAAATCCCCTGTACTCTAGTTTACCACTACCACCCTCCCACAACCCCCCTTAGCCCCTCCCTGGCAGCCACTGATCTTTTTACCGCATGTCATTCTTTTCTCAGAATGTCATATACATAGTTGGAGTCATAAAGTATGTAGCCTTTTCAGATTGGCTTCTTTCACTTAGCAATACTAGTTTTGTCTGTGTCTTCATGGCCTGACAGCTCATTTCTTTTTATCACTGAAAAATGTTCTATATTTTGGTTGCTTGCAGGTTTTGGAAATTATGAATAAAACTGCTATAATTATTCATTTGTAGGTTTTTTTGTGTGGACCTCATCATTTTCACATCATTTGGGTATTTGCCAGGGAGCACAATTTGCTGCATCTTATGTTAGAATTATATTTAGTTTTGTAAGAAACTGCGATCTCTCTCAAAGTGGCTGTACCACTTTGCATTCCTACCAGCTGCAAATGAAAGTTCCTCTTGCTCCACATCCTCACCAACATTTGGTGCTGTCTGTGCTTTTGATTTTCATTCTAATAGTTGTGTGGTAGTATCTCATTGTCCAGTTTATTGTTTTAAGGCATTTTTAAAAATCTTTTTAAAGTGAACAGGGAAAGGTGAAATTTCACGATATGGGTTTAGCTACTTTTAAAGCATCTTTAAAAGTTTCATAACAAAAGAAAATGGACACAACTGTATTTGAATGTTAATAAAAATGATAAAAAAGGAAGTTGGGTATTTTGTTGAAGTGGATTTTTTAAACTTGTATGTGTATTTGGTTTATTAGTGATTATGTCTATTCCCTGTCACCTGAGAAAGGAGAATATAATACAATGTTTTATGTATGCTACTACAAATAGTTTTCAGTTTGGTTTTTGCTTGACTTACTAAAACTGTTCGCTATCTTCTCCAAAGCTCTAGGTTAGCGATTGTAGGATCAGTTAAAGCAACTATTTTTAAAAGCACTTTTTAAGAGTAATAAGTGCCTCGAGTACCCAATTAGTGATACAAAAAATAGGAATGTTGAAAAACTACAGGATGGATTTGCTAAAATCACATACAGCTATGGAAACCCTATCTTAGCATTATTGTCTGAGAAAGAAGATGTGTTTAACAGGAATGAAAGTATTATGTGTTGCTATCTACAACCCACCTTTCTAAACCTTGCTGATTTATTTAGCCAGTGTTCGTGAAGTGACTGTAACATCAGAAATTATTGTAGTTGCTAAAGATACAGTGATAAGTCAGACAAAATCTCTTCCTCAGGGAACTCACAGTCTGACGGGAAACAGGAACAGTGTATGACAAACTCTGCAGGAACATAGGAGGAGCGTGCACTTAGTCTCAGGTCAGGGACCACTGAAATTTTCTGGAAGACGTGATTTCAAAATGGGAACCTGAAAGAGGATATTCCAGGTTAAGAGAAATAAAGTGAGAAACAGTCTGTATGATGGTTTTCTCTAGACTGAGAGAACGATTCTTGCAGTATGTGCAAGTGGTTGGGAATAGCTAAAGAGAGAATGAAAAAATGTCATCATAGAAATTAAGACATCAGATTGTGAAGGTCTTATTACCAGGGAGTTTTATTATGGGGTTTGAACTTGATCTTGACACCAAGATCTTGAAAGGTTTTCGGCAGAAAAATAATGTGGTCAGATTAGGTACCCCAATGAGTTTTCAATAAATGTCTTTTCCTTTACTTTTATTTTCCATGACACCATAGAACCATGTGTGACCTAATAATAGGACATAATCACATTCCACTTGAAATGTGTACCAAATTCATTCAAAAAATAAAATTCTCCTACTACTGTATTCTGAACTCCTTGAAGATAAAGCTGTATCTTGATTGTATTATTTAAAGTGCCTTATGTGTATTGTATCCTTACAACATGGTTGTTGAAATGGAGTCAGACATCCCTTTTTGGGAAGAGTTGGCAAGTTGAGTAGCCAATTCAGACCAAACTTCCTGTACATTCTCCTTCCCAGTACAGATGAGACTTTTTTGTTTTTAAATACTTCAGGAAGTGGCCCTGGCTGGCGTAGCTCAGTGAATTGAGCACAGGCCTGCGAACCAGAGGATCACGGTTCAATTCCCAGTCAGGGCACATGTCTGGGTTGCAGGCCAGTTCCCTGGAGGCCAACTCCCAGCAGGGGACGCACGAAAGGCAACCATACATTGATGTCTCTCTCCCTCTCTCCTTCCCCTCTAAAGATAAATACATAAATAAAATTTTTAAAAATTTAATAAATAAATAAATCAGGAAGTGAAAATTCACAATACAGAGCATGTATATCCTCACTGAATTATTGTACTCTTTTCAGGAAAGCATATTGCCAATAGTAAGCATAAAAGTTGTTGCACAATGAAGGCTAAAATGGATCAAACAAATGATGTTATCAGCTCACCTCTAAATTCTTGTCTTAGTGAAAGGTATGATAAATACTTAAATGAAACATTTTCCTGCATATGATATTTGTTTTATAGAAATGCACTAGTTTTCACACTAATATTCTGAGTGAGAGCCTGGAAGAGAATCTTCTTTTGGGTTGGCCAAAAAACTCAATTAGTTTTTTCTGTACAATGGCTCTAGTTGTGCTTAGTTGTCTTTAACTTCATTTAAAACAATTTTAATAGATTGTATTGTGACAGCTGACATATTAGTGTGCATCTTAAAAAATTATCATAATTGGTGAATTTTTTTCATCTATTTCAATATCAAAGGTAGGAGAAAATACACAACATTTTTGGCATATTATGCTTTATTATTTCAAGAAAGATTAAAAACAAACTGAAATGTAAAAAATTTGTGCAGTATATGGAGAAGGTACTGTGACTGATCAAATATGTCAAAAGTGATATGCGAAGTGTCTTGGTACCACTGACATTTTAGCCATATAATTCTTTGCTGTGTATTGGAAGATGTTTAGCAGCACCCCTGGCCTTAATCCTCTAGAAGCCAATATTGGGACATAGCTGACATACTCAAAGTATCCAAATCAATAAAGTTATTGGTGAAAATGAAAAATGTGACTTATTTACGTAAAAAACTGAGGGGACATTTTGGCCAACCCAGTATTTTTAAATAATCTTTTAGGTTGAGTTCTTTACTGCATTAGTTTCTACATTAGAAACATTTACTTTGTTTTTCTTACAACGTTGAATTGACTGCTTTTTTTGTATATTCTTTGAAGTTTTAAGTAACAAAAATACTAATGATAAAAAAATGCCTTTGAAATATCAGTTTAAAATAAATTATTCGTGTATTTTGAATCACCGGAGAGAGAATGTGAGGCTATTATAGATTCACTTCACATAATTTTTAAATTCAAAATAATGTAATTCCTCCCCTGATTGGTATAGCTTAGTTGGTTGGATGTTGTCCTGCAAACCAAAAAGGTCACTAGTTCTGTTCTTGGCCAGGACACATGCCTGGGTTGTGGGGCTGGATTGCAGGCCAGGCCCCTCGTTGGGGATGTGAGAGAGACAACCAGTGGATGTTTCTCTCTCACATAGATGTTTCTCTCCCTTCCCCCTCTCTAAAAATAAATTTTAAAATTATATATGTATATATAATTCCTAGCAGCTAAAATTTATGTGTACTTATACATTACTTTCAATGGGCCTGTGAAACATAATTTAGTGATTTTTAAATTTTTCATGCAACATTTACTTTTTTAAAAGTAATACAAAAATATTACAGTGGTATCATTCTAATATCATTGAGAGTCCTTTTTTTTTTTAGTGACATTAGTAAATGTTATTTGTCATATCTCTTATCTCCAGAATAATCTGAGGGAATTTGCTTTGTTTTGTTTTAGTTCTGGTATTCTGCAATGTACACATGTAACACCAAAAAGAGAAAAGTCAGGTATGATTAAAAACAAGGCTTTTTATTTTTTAAATATTCTAAATTTTAACAAAAATAAAGCTTAGTAATTTTTTTTTGTTTTACCCCAGTGGTATGTGGAAATTTATTTCATACACCGAAGCTTATGAAGGTAACTATTCTGCCTAGTTTATTTTTGTTATGTATTAATTGAGAATTTTATAACTGTCATACCTTTGCCCTGAGATTTACAGTTATATACCTATGGTCTCACTTAGGAATTTAGTAAATGATAAATGAAAAAAATAAGTGAATAAAAAATATTTTTAAAATATTCATCAGTGTCTTTTGTGTGTAGTAATTTATTTTCTTTATTTCCAGGGTCAGACTCGGAAACATATTTCTGAAAGTCTAGGGGCTGAAGTGGATCCTGATATGTCTTGGTCAAGTTCTTTAGCCACACCACCAACCCTTAGTTCTACTGTGCTCATAGGTAATACTATCAAATGTTTTTTCTAAGAAAGTAAATGATGTTGATAAATTATCATATCTAATACTTTGTGTTAAAAAGAAAATATGAAAAGATACTTAAATAGTAATTAAATTAGGTAATCCTGTCTTCCATAAACATATTAGTTCAAAATAGTATTACCATATTTTACCATGTATAATGTACAGTTTTTTGCCCAAATTTTTGAGGGGAGAATAAGGATGTGTATTATACATGGGTATTGCTAATTCTGTATCTATATAAATGCTTTTAATTTTTATTTATGCTCAAAATTAGAAGTGTAACTCTAGAAAGCAATAATTATATCAATATGCAAAATAATAACCTGGATTATAATAATAGGTTTTGTTTCTTTTTTCTTTTATTTTTTAGAGTATATTTTATTAATTATGTTATTACAGTTTTCCCAATTTATCCCTTTCTCCCCCACCACCCTGCACCCTCAACCCTCCAGCGTTCCACCTGCTTAGTTCATGCCCATGGGTTGTACATATAAGTTCTTTGAATTCTCTGTTTCCTATAACATTCTTAATCTTTCCCCGTCTATTTTCTGCCAACCAATTATGCTGCTTATTCCCTGTACCTTTTGTCCTATTCCTCCCCTGTCCCACTGAAAACCCTCCATATGATGTCCATTTATCTGATTCTATTCCTGTTCTAGTTGTTTGCTTAGTTTTTGTTTTTGTTGTTTTTCTTTTTTTTTTTTTAGGTTCAGTTGTTGATAGTCATGGGTTTATTGTCATTTTACTGTTCATAGTTTTTGATCTTCTTCAATTTCTTAGATAAGTCCCTGAACATTTCATGCAATAAAGGCTTGGTAATGATGAACTCCTTTAACTTGACCTCTGAGACACGCTTTATCTGCCCTTCCATTCTCAATGATAGCTTTGTTGGATAGAGTAATCTTGGATGTAGGTCCTTGCCTTTCATGACTTGAACTACTTCTTTCCAGTCCCTTCTTGCTTGTAATGTTTCTTTTGAGAAATCAGCTGACAGTCTTATGGGAACTTCTTTGTAAGTAATTCTCACCTTTTCTCTTGCTGCTTTTAAGATTCTATCTTTATCTTTAATCTTGGATAACTTAATGATGGTTTATCTTGGTGTGTTCCTCTTTGGGACCAACTTCTTTGGGACTTTCTTGGCTTCCTGGACTTCCTGGAAATCTGTTTCCTTCGCCAGATTGGGGAAGTTTTTCTTTATTATTTGTTCAAATAAATTTTCAATTTCTTGCTGTTGTTCTTCTCCTTCTGGTACCCCTATAATTCAGATGTTGGAGTGTATAAAGTTGTTCCAAAAGTTCCCAAGCCTCTCTTCATGTTTTTGGATTCCAGTTTCTTCATTTTGTTCCAGTTTCTTTCTTCCTTCCGATCCACACTGTTGATTTGAGTCTTGGTTTGCTTCCTGTCACTGTT
Organism: Sturnira hondurensis; assembly: GCF_014824575.4. NCBI lineage: Eukaryota > Metazoa > Chordata > Mammalia > Chiroptera > Phyllostomidae > Sturnira > Sturnira hondurensis. The sequence continues at coordinate 7,027,176 of NW_028095541.1, forward strand.
GGTTCCCTGAATATTTTGCTTTATTTCACTTTGGGTATCCTTCATTTTTCGACCAAGCTCAAATAGTTCTGTGAGCATTTTGATTACCGGTGTTTTGAACTCTCCATCAGATAGGTTGGCTATCTCCTTAAGCACTTAGCTCTTTTCTGGATTTTTGCTATGTTCTTTCATTTGGGCCATATTTCTTTGTCTTGGTGCAGCTAATAGGGTGTAAAGGGGTAGGGCCTTAGGTATTTACTTGGGCATGGCAACCCTCCTTGCTGCATTGTGGTGCTGTAGGTGTGGTCAGAGAGGGAACAGTGCAGCTCACTTGCTCAGCTCTTGCTCCACTTTCCAATGAACTTGTGTGAGATTGGGAATTTCTCCCACTGTGTCAACCCCTGCCGTAGGCCACAGCTAGCCGTGAGTCTGAGTTTCCTATTCAGCCAGTCCACGCGCACATTCCCTCGCCTTGCTGTGGGTTTTCTCTGTCCGCCCGTCTGTCCTCTCTCACTCATCTCCCTCCTACTGGTCTGGTTTAATTCCTTGGTTGTCTGAGTTCCATGCAGTTTGATTTTCTGGCACTTCTGGTTGTTTCTTGTTTTTAGATTGATTGTTATCCTTTTGGTTGTGCAAGGAAATGAAGGGTTTCTACCTACACTTCTATCTTGGCTGGAACTCCCGGTTTTGTTTCTAAATATAAATAAGTTAAAAAATTTATTAAAAAGTAAAATGAAAGATTCCTGAAAGTTGGGGCCAAACACGTGAATGCACATTATACACAGGAGCACATTATATGAGGCAAAATATGGTATTTTGTTTAGAGCAAACTGATATGAATCAGAAGTATGTTAGGTAGTATTCTATAAGAGTCAGATTATTTATTTGCAAATCAGAAATTTTTTTATTCTAGCAAAAATGCATTTTATCTTGATTCCTTTTTTAGCTAAAAAAATAAATTTGCTGTGTTGTTGCTCAGATGCAATAATACCAGTAAAAGCATGTTGAAAATTAAAAAGTGTTTAACATATGATATACCTTTAGATTGTATTAGCATCTAAATAAATACTAACACCTATAAGCATTCACTTTCAAATTGGACTCCACAGCTTAATCTGATTCTCCAAGTCTTAGTGGACAGTATCACCTTAGAGTCAGGATCACCAAACCATAATTTCGTACCCCTTTGCAAATGGTACTAAGAAAGTGACTATAGCTTATTCATTGTGTTGAGTGACCTTTCTAAATAGTATACCTGGGTCAGTTTTCTTTGAAATGTGTCATTTAATCCAATAATAGTCTTTTGATGTCTGACCAAAAAAGTATCTAAGTTTTTGCATCAACTGTAGTGTATGATGTACAATACATATAGGTCAATTGAATTTTTCTTTTACAGTCAGAGATGAAGAAGCACCTGGAGCTGTATTTCCCAATGATACTACTGCTGTAAGTGAACAGGAAAGATTGATTATGCTGTTGTAGATGCTTATAATTTTAGTATGATGCCTTGAAAAATTATTTATCTTGGCTTTTTCATTCCTTATTTTATGATTTATCTAAGCCTTTGAGAAAGTCTAAACCTGTTTCTATATGTGATTTACTTTGACTTCCTATGATAAATTCTCCTGTTACTCTGTTTAAGAATAAGTTGAATGTTTATGGATAATTAAGTATTTATATTAGTAATTTTAAAATATAACTTTTGTAGATTTGGAAAAGCTGTTTTTCTGACCATGATGGAAGTCTGAAGAAAAATGACAGGTTTATTCCTTCCGGGCTAGACAATGAAATAGAAAATCAAAGAGAAGCTAAAAGTCATGGTAAGTCTTTATGTGAATGCCTTTTTAACTGACATCATTGAAGTATTGCTCCTCTTATAAATAAAACACATTGGTTCTCCTTACTGGATGACTAAAGGTATTAAGGGTAGAAACTAACTTGACTTAGATGAAAATGTTAAAGCATCGTGCTAAAGCAAGACTATTCAAGATATTGTCGTGATACAAAAACAAAACAAACAAAACCAATTACTCAAAACAGAGATTAAGAATAATACTTATAATTAACAAAATGTGAAAACCATATTTTCTAATTAGTGAGTAAATATGGTTGCAGAAATGTCAAAAACTGCCTAATGATGTCGTTGAAATATTGCATTTTTCTTAGTGTGTGTATGTCTGTATAAATATGTGGGATTGAGTGTCTGTGAGTGAGTATGTATGTAGGTATGTGTATAAAATCCTATTTTACTTTCAGTTGTAGAGCCACAAAATTAATTTGGACCATATGGTTTGATAAATGTTAGATATATTAAGTACGTAAAGTAAGATTGGGTTAATTTTAATTGTGTAAAGTGGGTAAAGAAAGGTTATTGGTGATCGGAGTATGAGTAAAGGGCTCTGAGTACAGTAGAATCTGCTTTATCAGAAGAACAGAAGAAGGGTGGGTGTCCCTCCTGCCCCTCCAAAAATAGCCAGTAGTCAGGATAACCCTTTAAAGGTTCAATTTTGTATTATTTAGTACATACTATTTCTATGAAAAAGATTGCAAGAATCATAAATTATATGGATTTATTATAAAATGTTATTAATATGCTTCTGTTTTACATTTTAACAGGATTGGGAAATTCATTTGGTAAAGTAAGTAGCTGCAAAGACCATTTTGGAAAGGCAGTGCCAAATGTCTTAGAAGGTGAAGTACATGAAAAGGTTGGAGATATTTCTGAAGAAGATAATTTCTCATTATGTGTTTCTAAATATAAAAAAAGAAATATACAAAAAATAAAAACCAGCGAGACTAGGAAAAATAGTTTCAATGAAACAAAAACCAGTGAATGTGAAGAAGCTAAAAAACAAATAAAAGAAAGTAAACATTCATTTTTAGCTGAAATGGAACCAAATGGCAATAATCCATTAGATACAAAAATAATGAATCAGAAGCCCTTTGGGGGTGGAAGTGACAGAATCTCTGAGGACACCGTACAGTCTCCAGCTTTCAAATGGTCTCAGCTAACCCTCTCAGATCTAAGTGGAACCCAGATGGGGAAAATACCCCTACTGCATATTTCTTCTTGTGACCAAAATAATTCTGAAAAAGACCTCATAGGCACAGAGAAAGAATGTACCAACTTTATTACTTTAGAAGATCCTTTGCCACATATTTCAAGTGTACCAAAGACAGAGAAGACATTAAAGGGGGAAACAGTGAATAAGAGAGATGAAGGACAGTGTCTTAAACCACGTGAAGAGTACACTCCTGTGGTAAAAAACGTACCGTCTGAAACTTCCCTAATAGCTTCTCCTCATCAGGATATCAAAAAGTCTCTGTTCGGGTTAAGAGAATCGCCTGTAGAGACACCCAGTTCACTTTCTTCAAATAATATGACTGATCCAAACTTTAAGGAAGAACCTGAAGCTTCCGAAAGTGGATTGGAAATATGTACTATTTTCTCCCAGAAAGAGAGTTCTTCATATACAAGTTCAGTTGGTAATGGAAGCTGGCCAGTCACTATCAAACATACATCTGTAGCTTTGAAGAATACGGGTTTAATATCTACTTTGAGAAAGAAAACTAAAAAGTTTATTTATGCTATAAATGGTGAAACATCTTATCAAAGATTAAAAATGAAGAAAGATCAAGAATCAGGACTAAGTAACTATTCTACCCAATTTGAAGCAAACACTTTTGAAGCACCATCTACAGTTACAAATGCTGATTCAGGTACCGTTCTGTGTGTGTGTGAATAGTACCTACAGTTATATGGATGGTGACAAGTTCTCTTAAATAGATATGTAAATCTCTTCCTTTAATGTTTTTCACAAGCATACAGCCTTCCATAGCTTTTTTGGTTTTTGACCTTTGAGCAACATAAAGGCTGGGGTGCCAATCTCCATGCAATTGGAAATTTGAGTATAACTTTTGAGTTCCCCAAAACTCATTCATTCTTTGGTATCCAAAAGGGGCTAGTTCCAGGATACCAAAATCCTCAGATGTTGAAGTCCCTTATATAAAATAATATAGAAGAGTGCATGTAGTCAGCCCTCTGCATCTGTGGATTCCAAAACACAGATGGAAAATACTGTTTTCCATTCGTGGTTTGTTGCAGATACAATACCTGGAGATAGGGAAGACTGACTGTATATTTATTGAAAAAAACACCACATGTAAGTGAACCTGCTCAGTTCAAACCGATGTTGTTTAAGGGTCAATTGTATTTAATAACAGGCAATGTCAACTTGTTATTGTTTAGGCCTTTGATTACCAGTGTTCAGAACCATTTCATCAAACTTGCTAGATCAGTATGTATAGTATATGTATAATCATTACTCTTGAAGCAGAGCATGTAATTTTTAACCATCAAGAAATTGACTATGTAATTCCTGCTTTAATTTCCAGTGTTTATTATATGCAAGTTGGACAATTTTATAAATGTGTTGTGCTATTTACTATATATTATCACTAAAGCAAGAAAAGAATAGGAAAAAGGCTAATAATTTCTAGCTAAGTTTAGTGTAAGCCACTCCTAAAATAAAGCAGTGATTTTTATTCTTGTTACATAATTTTCTTAAATATTAGATTACTGAGAGTTATTACCGTATCTCTGTACATCCAGAGTATGTACAGTGAAACTTGGGGTTTTTTTTCCAGCAACAATTTATTTAATCAGTAAACTCTGTTGAAAGGTGATTTAGTTTCCTATGAGAAGATTTTAGTGGGTTGGAATATCTTAGTGAATAATAGGTTTGATAGAACTGGAGTACAGAGGAACTGTTTGAGATTTGGGTTAATTTTCAGAAAAAAGTATCCAATATTATATGTATCAGAGTTAAAACCAATAAAACAGCTAATATGTAGTAGTGGTTACTGATGAAAGAAAATAAGATTAATAATTTTGACTTGTTAATAGTAAATTCAGATAGCCTTTAAGATTGAACAGAGCAGCCCTAGCTGGTGTAGCTCAGTGGATTGAGTGCAGGCTGTGATCCAAAGGGTCACCAGTTTGATTCCCAGTCAGGGCAACATGCCTGGGTTGTGGGCTGGGTCCCCAGTGGGGGCCACATGAGAGGCAACCACACATTGATGTTTCTTTCCCTCTCCTTTCTCTCTCCCTCCCCGCTCTCTAAAATAAATAAATAAATAAATTGAACAGAACAGTTTAACTCATTTGCCTTTATAATTGAGATTATGTCATTTTTCAGGCTCATCATAAGTAGAGCCTGGTTTTAAAAAGTTAACTTTTTGTGTGTTTTTTCAGTATGAAAGAATGAATTAACTGAAGGAAATGGTTGCTTTTCTAATTCTTTTGCTTTGCTTTGCTTCTCCATCTTCTGTTAAACCAATATTAACAATGAATTTTTTACAATTTTATTTTCCAATAAAATTACTTTGAATTTTATCTGAAAGCTACCTGCTTTTTAGAACTATGCACTAATTTTGAATGAGTTGATACTCTTGGAAAATGTAGTAACTTCAGAATAGAGAGTATTTATAATTCTTTCTGTTTTAAACCTGACATTAATTTCTTGCTTTTTGTGTAATTTTTGTTTTAGATACTACCTTTTTAACTTAATAGAAAATATTTAGTGAATGCGATTGATGGTACTTTAATTGTATTTTGTCACTTTGTCTCTTTATGCATAGGTTCATTGCATTCTGTGAAAAAAAACTGTTTACAGGATGATTCTGAAGAACCAAGTTTATCTTTAACCAGCTCTTTTGGGACAATTCTGAGAAAATGTTCTAATAATGAAAACAGTTCTTCTAATAGAATATCTCAGGATCTTGATTATAAAGAAACAAAAATTAATGAAGAAAAACTGCAGTCATTTATTACCACAGAAACTGATTATCTGTCATGTTTTCAGGAAAAATATTGTGAAGAAGATCCAAAACACCAAAGAGTTTTAGACATAAAAGAAGAGGACTTGGCGGCAGTATGTCACCTTGCAGTGCCACATTCAGAAATAGAATGTAGTGGTATTCACTTTCAATCCCAGGAAAGCATTTTATATGACTTTGATAATATCAGTATTTCAACTCCTGATTCCAGGGATCCTCCATCAAACCCCTTTGTGATTTCTAGGGGAAAGGAGTCATATAAAATGTCAGAGACAGTAAAATATAAGAATTGTGAAGCTGGTTTTGATTTAATAAAAAATATTTCCATGGTAGAAAATCAAGGAGTATGCATTTTAAATGAAATTTCTAAAAAAGCTGAGCTGTTATCACCTGAAAAATACACAATAGCTTCACCTTCTGTGAAGGTACAATTCAACCAAAATACAAATCTCACAGTAACCCAAAAAGAAGAAGAAAAGACTGCTTTAATTTCAAAAATAACTGTCAATTCAAACTCTGAAGAGCATTTCCAAGACAACGAGAAGGAAATTGTCTTTGAAATAACTAATAAATGGAGTATTCCTCTTTTAGAAAATGAGGAACTTCAAGAGGCAAGCCTCTCTTATGTCAGAGAACCTGCTCTCAAGAACTCTACCATGGTAGTAGACACAGGCACAGATGACAAACAAGCAGCCAAAGTGTCAATTATAAAAGATTTTGGTTTATCAAATACAGTCCATGATTTTACAGACAAGAACAGAAAGAATGTAGCACAGCAAATGACTCTAGTTAAAGATTCAAAGTTAGATATGTCCTTGGATGTAGATAAGAAATCAAAACAAAATGATGATTACGTGGACAAATTGCCAGAACTCTCAAATCCCATTCCAAGTCACAATTTTGAAAATGGCTTCAGAACAGCTTCTAATAAAGAGATAAAGCCTTCTGAACACAACATTAAGAAAAGTAAAGTGTTATTCAAAGATATTGAACATTTTTTTACCAGCTTAGCTTGTGTTGAAATTGTAAATGCCTCATTGTTGGAAAATAAAAAGAAACTAAGCAAACCTTGTGCACTTGGTTCACAGTCAACTGATGTTATATCTGGTTGTGTGCAGAGTGATACATTTGCTTCTGATAGTGAAAATAGTCATGCAATTCCTCCAACTTTATCTTTGAAGCAAGATTTTAATTCAAACCATAACCTAACACCTAGCCAAAAGGCAGAAATTACAGAACTTTCTACTATATTGGAAGAATCAGGAAGTCAGTTTGAATTTACACAGTTTAGAAAACCAAGCCACATGATACAGAATAATCCACTTGAAATGCCTGAAAACCACATATCTGTCTTGCATACCACTTCTGAGGAATGGAAAAATGTTGATTTTCATCTCACAACTAATTCCCCAACCATCAGTCAGGTAGATAGCAGGAAGTTTGAAGGTAAACAAAAGTTTGCTCACTCTTTGAAAACCAACTGTAACAAAAGTGCTTCTGGTTATTTAATAGATAAAAATGAAGTGGAATTTAGAGGCTTTTATTCTGCTCATGGCACAAAACTGAGTGTTTCTAGTGAAGCACTGCAAAAAGCTGTGAGACTGTTCAGTGACATTGAGAATATTAGTGAAGAAACTTATGCAGCAGTAGATCCAAGAAGTTTCTCTTCAAGTCGGTGTAACAATCCTGTAGTTTCACTGTGTAAGATAGAAAATTATAACAATGGTAAACATTTTAATGAAAAAAGTAATAAAACCCAACTAATACAACAAAATAATATTGAGATGACTGCTGGCATTTTTGTTGAAAATACTGAAGATCAGAAGAAATACACAGAAAGCGAAGATAACAAATGTACTGGTGCCAGTAGAAATTCTTGTAACTTAGGAGAATCTGTTAAAACTGATACAGTTTGTGTTCATAAAGAAGAAAATGGCTTGCCATGTATTGATGAGCACAACATACATCTAAAATCATCTGGTCAGTTTACGAAGCAGGGAAGCATTCAAATCAAAGAAGGTGTGTCAGATTTAACTTGTTTGGAAGTTGTGAAAGCAGAAGAAACATTTCATGTTCATATGTCAAATAAAGAACAGTTAACAGTTAGAAAGATGGGGCAAAACATAAAAGATTTTGACGTTTTCGATACATTCTTTCAGACTGCAAGTGGGAAAAATATCAGATTGTCCAAAGATTCATTAAATAAAGCTGTAAATTTCTTTGATCAAAAATATGCAGAAGAAGGATTCAATAACTTTGCAGATGCCTTGAATTCTGCATTACTTCCTGGAATAAATGTCAACAAAATAGATATTTCAAGTTATGAGGACACAGATATGGTTAAAGACAAAACATTGAAAGAGAATGATTCAGTTGGTATTGAAAATCAATTACTGACTCTCCAATCAAGACTAGAATGTGAAACCAAAAAGATCAGAGAACCTACTATGTTGGGTTTTCATACAGCTAGTGGGAAAAAGATAGAAATTACAAAGGAATCTCTAGACAAAGTAAGAAGTCTTTTTGATGAAAAAAAGCAAGATCAAAATAGTGAAACCATTAATTTTAGCCACCGAGGGGCAAAGATACTAAAGGACAGTGAGGATTGTAAAGAAGGGCTTGAATTAGCATGTGAGACCTTTGAAATAACTGCCTCAAAGTATGACGAAATGCAGAATTCTCTAAAGGAGAAGAAACTTGTTTCTAATGAGTTTGCCATGCTACCGAGGCTCTTAAGTGATAATTTACACAGACAAACTGAAAATTTCAAATTATCAAATAATATCACTGTGAAAATTGGAAACATAGAAAAAGAAATAGCAAAAGGTCCTACAACTTGTTACACAAATCAGTCCACTTGCTTAGCCATTGAAAATTTGACTGTACCATTTTACACAGGACATGGTAGAAAACTTTCTGTGAGTCAGGCTTCACTACTTGAAGCAAAAAGATTGCTTAGAGAGGGGAAATTGGATGATCAACCAGAAAAAATAAATAGTGCCAAGGTTATATGTTTAAAAGACTATCCTGAGCATTATGTACAAAATTCTTCATGTGAAAATCACTCAAACAGTATCATAAGTGAAAATGACAAAAATAATCTCTCTGAAAAACAAGAGTCAACTTATTTAAGTAACAGTAGCATATCTAACAGCTCTTCAGACTGCTCTGATTTTTGTCATTCTATTGAGGCATATAATAAATCAAAATCTCTCTCAAAAAATAAAACAGATAATTCTCGTACTGAGCCAGTAGTAAAGAATTTCACAGACAGAAAAAACACTAGTTTTTCTGAAGTAATATCCACCATAAGAGAAGCAAATACACATCTACAAACTGTAAGTGAAGATATTTGTGTTCAGAAATTTGTGACTAACTCTTCACCATACAAAAATAAAAACACAGCTGTGGAAGTGGCTACATCTGATTCAAATAATTTCGAGATGGGGCCTCCTGCATTCAGTACAGAAAGTGGTCAAATGGTCTTTGTTTCACATGGAACGAAAATCAGAGAGAGCTTCGCAGACAACTGCACTAAGGTCATTATGAAAAACACTGAGTGTGAATCAGGCACTGACCACACGAAAACTGTGGCAGGTTATTGTGAGGTGGTAGGTGATTTGGAGAATTTCATTTTTCCTAACTCTCCAGATAGTGAAGAGCATAGCAAGCATTCATGTAAGATTTTTGCTGACAGTAAACAAATTCTGAAATACAGCCAAGGTATGTCTGGATCAGAGACAGTTTCTGAAGTGTTACCTTGTCAGATCGATTTGAAACCTGATACATGTAAATGTAATGCAGTCTCCTCTAATGCTTGTGGGATTTTTAGCACAGCAAGTGGGAAATGTGTACAAGTTTCAGATGCTGTTTTACGGAAGACCAGACGAGTCTTATCTAAGCTAGAAGACGGTGCCGAGCAGCTTTTTCCCAAAGTATCATTTGAACCAAATGAAGAGCATTCAGACAAGGTCACAAGAGAAAATACTGTGATACATACTGCCTCAAATTTACTACCATCTGCTTTCTCTGGATTTAGTACAGCAAGTGGAAAATACGTTCCAGTTTCTGAAAGTGCCTTAAACAAAGTTAAGGGAATGTTGGAGGACTTTGATTCACTGAGAACTGAATGTGGTCTTTGGCAGCCACCTACATCTGGACAAGATGTGTCAAAACTACTTCCTCTCTCGTATATTGATAAGAAAACCCCAGAACACCTTGCAAACTGCAAAATGGAAAAAGACTGCAGTAAATTATCAAATAACTGTAACATTGGAAGTAGTTCTTCAGAAAATACTCACCCTTTTGAAGCTTCTCTGTCTCTCTCTCACTTTAAGCAGGACGAAGAACCCTTGGTTTTAGAAAGCAAAGCATCACTTGTTGAGAACAATAGTCATCTATTGGGAAAAGAACAAGCTTTATCTAAAAATATAAAAATGGAAATTGGGAGACCTGAAACTTTCTCTAATCTTCCCATGACAACAAATAGAGAAATTTGTTCTACCTATTCCAAAAATCCAGAGACCTATTTTGAAACAGAAGCAGTGGAGATTGCCAAAGCCTTTATGGAAGATGCGGAGCTGACAGATTCTGAACTGCTAAGTCATCCCAAACGCTCGCTTCTCACCTGCCAAAACAAGGAAATGGCTTTGTTAAATTCAAGAACTGGAAAAAGAAAAGGAGGCACCTTTGCCTTGATTGGTAAGTGGCGCTTTTTTCCCTTTAGGTTTGCCAGTCACTTTTAAAATTAAGCCCTCGATAATTCTGGCATGCCAGCTTATAGCAATTGGGGTATTATATGCTAATCATGTTTTTCCAGATTTTCATGTAAAGTTTGGGGGAATGTGACTTCATTCTTGATATCTCTGAGTCTTTGTATCAAGAAGTCGTGATTTGAGATTCTCAGTGTATTTTTAGAGGTTATTAATATAGTTATAATTGAGAAATTACTGTTAAAAGTTTTAATTTCTCTAGAATTGAAACTCTTATATAACAGCTTATGTAATACAACTTATTAACTGTTTTTATGTATGTAAATATAGATAGCAGAAATTCAGACTTTGGCTATAATTAACTTAAAAGATTTGTTTGGAGGTCCATCCTCCTGGGTCTCGTAGTGCCCATGCCAGAGCAAGCTGTGGCCTTGAACCATTGCCTGGACTCTGCCTGTAGCTGCCAAACACTGAAGCAGGTTGCACAGTGAGGGGTAGAAGGGAAAGATTGGTTTCTAGTTATAGGTGTTGGCTTGCTTTTTGTTAAATCTAGAGACTGTTCTAAAATCAGTTATCCTTAGCAGACAGCATTCTGGTTTTAGTGCCATTTGGACTATATTTTAACTTCTCTTTAAATATGTATCTAGCAACTTCATTTAACTACTAGGACAATTAGATTGGATTTTTTTCTGTTAATATCTCTGATTAGAAATAATAATAAATGATTGAGTCTCTTGATCACTTACAATTAAAGTAAATGCCAGAACTAACGTTCCAATGTTTAAGTGGCTGATCTTCAATAACTAGCTCCTTTTAAAAAAACTGTAGACTCAAAATAGTTATCACTTGTCCAGTCCCTTCATAATACAAAGAACAACACTGACGCCAGTCAGTTCATTCTTCTCCTTGGTGCTTTCTGACCCTAAATTATCCTGGTGGATATAGATTTTGCTTAATCAGGTGTTATCCAGGCCTCCTTCTATACCAAGTTTATGTTATGGGCAGAGTGGTAAGTTTAGGATACTTACCTTAAACTATTGCTCTTGTCTAGTGCAGAATGCTGAACTGAAGATGCTTAAAGATATTCATAATTCTTTTATGGAAAATAATGGCTTTATTTATAGGAACCCATTTCATTTAGTTCATGTGCCTAATGAAATGAGTTGGCCTTCTGTTTAGAAGAAAAACATCTTTTAATTAATGTTCTCAACAGCATCATTGTCTAATATCCCTCACCTCTATCATATATTTACATCTAAGTTTATACAGCTAAATCAGCTTCTGGTTACTTGACTAGTACAGGTCCTTGTTAAACAATTAAATCACGTTATAATCTAACGCTTAGTAAAGCCTTGCATGAGCATTTTTACTTATTAAATACTACAAATTCACTCCCTTTAATAAAGCATCAAAAACCAAAGCATCTGTTATCACATATTATCAGTATGACATGGAAATGCATAACTAGGACCATGGTTGAATTTTACTCTCATCCTTTGTAGAATTTTTAAATAAGAAGTAATACTTCTGGCCCTGGCTGGTGTGGCTCAGTGGATTGAGTGCGGGCCTGCGAATCAGACGATCGCGGTTCGATTTCCAGTCGGGGCACATGCCTGGGTTGCAGGCCAGTTCCCTGCAGGCCAACTCCCAGCAGGGGACGCACGAAAGGCAACCATACATTGATGTTTCTCTCCCTCTCTCCTCCCCTTCCCCTCTAAAGATAAATAAATAAAATCTTTTTAAAAAAAGTAGTACTTCTGTTAAAATTTGACTGTTACTTTTGGTAATTTAAAGAATCTTTTCTCCTACTTACTGTAATTCAATGACGTATACAATAAATTCCATCTTGAGTTTAATGAAAAAAAATAGTTTACTTGAAGAAATTTTGTTTTAGCTTATTTCTGGTAAACCTAGGGTTACATTCAGTGTGAGTTTATTAAAAAGTAGCTTATCGGTGGTATCTGGTAATGTCCATTTATCCCTAGACCCAATTAAATACACGTATTTTAAATAATTACAAATAATGGAAATTAATTTGATATTGAAAAATGAATATTCTCCTTCAAAACAGAATGGTTGCTATTTAAACTATTATTATATATATGTATGCTGAACATATTGTAAGAGTCAGTACTTTAATTTTAAAAAATGGACTATAGGCTCATTTATTGTTTGCTTTAAAAGTCTGTATGGAAATTTCTTTTTAGGAGAACCCCCAATCAAAAGAAGCTTGTTAAATGAGTTTGACAGGATAATAGAAAATCAAGAAAAATCGTTAAAGGCTTCAAAAAGCACTCCAGATGGTAAAACATGCTTTTTATCCATATTTTCTCCCTCTATAAGTACTATCCATAATATGCTTAAAGTTATTTTTTCAGCTCTTTTGAGTATATAGATAATTGGGCAAGACTTTATAGTTTGATTTGTTAAGCTTAAGTCTTGTTTTATTTATATAAGCTTCTCCTTCATTATATCTGGTGTGATACAGAGGTTCTTTGTAATTAGGAAATGTGCAATTATTATAAAGTAATGGCTTTCTAAATTAAAAGGCTATAAAAATGTATTAAGAACTTAGTCTAAAAAATTGAAGCTTAGGTTCTGCAATTCAATCAAGCTTTTGGCATTCACCATGCCACCAAAATCACTCTCTTCTAAGTCGCAAGGTGATCTCTGTGTTGGCAAATTCAGCGGGCATTTGTATCCTCATTCGACTCCATATTTCAGCCATATTCAACATGGTTGGTCACTTCTGAGACCACCACTCTCTTCGTTCTCTTCTTACATAGCCACTTCTTCTCAGTCGTCTTTGTTGATTCTTCCCTATTCTTTCCTTACTCTAAGCATAGGTGTACCCCAGGACTCTATCCTTGGATCTCTTCTCTGCCTATACTTCAGTGACTACCAAAATAATGTCTACAGCCTTTAGCTTGTTCTGGAACTCCAAATGTATTTATTCATTTGCCAGTTTGATGCTTTTCTACTGGTATTGCTAATGTGCAACTCAGTTGGTATGACGAGTGCTGAACTCCTGATTCCATTCCTTCCCCAGACCTGCTCTTTCCTGTTGTCTTTCCTTTCTCACTGCCATTCTGTCCCCTGATCACATCAAAGCCTTGATGTCATCTTTTACCCTTGTTTCTTCATACTTCACACCCGACCAGTCAGTAAGTCCTATAGGTTCTGCCTTCAAAGTATAATAAGAATCTGATAATTTCTTCTCATTTCTATCCCTTTATCCAAGCTACTGTCATAGCTTCTAACCCATCTCCCTGTTTCGGGGAGACATTCCCTTTCTTCCAGGCTAGTTGCCACATAAGCAGCCAGAATCACTCTTGTAACACAGAGGTCAAATCCTACTTAAAACTCACTGTAGCTTCCTGCCTCATTTAGGCTAAAATTTGAAGTTCTTAACATGAATTGCTTGAAAATAAATAATACATATGTAACTGTTCACTTGGCCTCTGGTTGGGGAAGGAAGAATTGATATAGTAAATGAGAAATGTATTAAATTGTGGAGGTTTAGTTCTGAAACACATGGGATAAATCCCACAAGAGGCAGGAACACTTTGGAATTTTCTAACTCATGTCTAATTTAATGATAGAGATGTGAAAGTTACCTTAAAAAACAAACTGTTTTGAATGTCCAGGAAACTATTATTTCTGTTGTTCTTTAATTTAATGGGTCTCAAACTTTAGTCTGCACAAGAATTCTGAACAGAGTTGGAAACTAAAACCATAATTACTATTCTTTATGAGAAGTATAAATAATATCTAGGATAGTTTTTACCATATTAAATTATTACTTGATAAATTGTCTTTCAAACCTGTGTAAGTTGTGACTTTACTCTCTAGGTATTGAAAGAATGGCGTTAGATAGCATGCATATAGGCAACTCTTGTCCTTCTAAAAGCATTGTCCTATGAAAAGTAAATGAAAGAACATGTATGTAATTTTAACAATGATGTTATTGCATAAAATGTTACTATAACTCTTTGGGGGATTTATCTTAAGCCAGTATACAGTATTTATTTGATTATCACATCTTCCTTTTTTTTAATGATTTTTTCTCAGCATGATCTTCATTCATAATTTGCAAATGAATGATTGTTTTCCTTAAAATTTTTTATTATGAACATTTTACACACAAAAAAGTTGAGAGAATACCCATATAACCACTATATTCAACAGTGTTACTATTTTGCTATATTTGTTTTATCTGGTCACATATAATATGTGGACATAAATAGTAATAGATCTACGGGGATAATATATGTATGTTTGCTAAAACATTTGAGTATTAGTTTTAGACATGACATTTCGAATGAGCCACAGAGCCATTATCCCTAATATAATCTAATCTCAATAGTCTTCTTACTTTTTCATGTTTAATTTTTATGACAGTAGCACTTTTAAATGACCAAGCCAGTTTTTTATAGACTGTCTCACATTCTGGATTTGTTTGTTTCCTTGTAGTATCATTTAACTTTTTGTTCTAGTCCCTATTTGGGTCAAAGACTTAATCAGGATTAGGTTATGTGTTTTTGGCAAGAATGCCTCATAGAAATTCTGTGTACATGCATTGCATCATATCAGGGGCACATTGTGTCAAATGACTTGATTATTTTGTTAAGATGATAACCACCAGATTACACCACTAAAAAGGTATATTATTTCATTTGCAGTTTTGCAAGTACCATATTTTGCCTTGTTTGATGCACTCCCATGTGCTCTTACAGTGCACCCATGTTTTTGGCCCAACCTTTAAGGGAAAATTTTTGTTTTAATTTTTAAAATAAAAATTTATTTATATTTAGAAACAAACCCGATGATTGTATTCCAGGGTATTATTTTACATATAGATATTGTTATTGCTTTCTGGAATTACACTTCTAATGGATAAGCATAAATAAAAGAAGTAAAATTTTTATGTGGATATAGAATTACTACTACCCATTTATAATGTGCATCCTTACTTTTCCCTAAAAAATTTGGACAAAAAGGTGCACGCATTATACATAGCAAAATACAGAAATCTGTGGATGATCCTTTGGTCCTGTGAGAATATCCAGTTTACCAAAATGTCTTTCATTCACAATTTTAACATTCATTGATGATATTTACTTGAGTCAATTGTTTAATTAGATTTTGGAAAGTAGTGATTTTCAAGTTATGTTAACTCCTTATACATTTAGTAGCTGGGATTCTTTAGCAAGGAAGAGCTTTTCCATAACAATTTGGAATGAACTATAGTTCTTCCTAAATAGGCAGGTTAAAATCTTAAATTTTTCCATTTAACTACCAGTTTTTCAGGTTAAAGGATTAGTTGCTGTAATAATCACTACTAATGGTATAAATGAATTTTTCCTCTGTTGAATAAAATTGATTTTTTAGATTTCTATTTATAATACATGTATAAAGTTTAAAAGTAAAATGTATTATATATACGTAATGTACATTTTCACACAAAGAAAAATTATTTTTTATTTTAAATCATCCCAAATTTAAAACTGGAAATCTCTTTAAAGTATTTCCAGGTTGTTATTTACTTTTTTTTTTTAATGTGTCTTGATCAACATTTGGGCACTTCTGTGCTTTTATATCATAAAAAGATTTCCTAGGATGTCCTTGTAATTCCCTGCCATACTCCTAAAATCACCATTTTTCCGATGACCCTTTCAGTGGTTAATAGCTTTTAAAACACCAGGCTTGGGGTTCTGTCTATTCTGGTTGTGCACGTTACTGTTTTTTATGCTGCAATAATGAGAGCACCATAGTTACTTATCCTGCAGTAGGGGTTCTCAAAATTTTTGATCTGAAGACCTTTTTATAATCTTTTCTTTAAGTATATTATATTAATTATGTTATTACAGTTGTCCCAAGTTTTTCTTCTACCCTCCTCCACCGGGTACCCCCCTTCCCTCCAGCATACCCTCCTTAGTTTATGTCTGTGGAACGTGCATTTAAGTTCTTTGGCTTTTCATTTCCTATGCTATCCTTATCATCCCCATCTATTTTGTACCTACCAATTATGTTTCTTTTTCTTCTGTTTAATTTATTTTTAATGGTTTTTTACTTTTTATTCTTTTTCATTTTTATGCTAGTTTATTCTGTGGGAATCACTGTTAATTTTATCTAACAGAAAATACATTTAACGATGATGTAAAATGTTTACTTTTTGTTTTTTGGCTTCAGTGAATTTTTTATTTTTCTATTTTGTTCAAGGACTGTTCTCTCGACTGTCCTCCCCATATTCCCCCACCCCCTCCCACCCCTCCCTCCCACCCTCAATCCTATCTAAATTTGGCTTTGTCCATGGGTCCTTTATATTTGTTACTTGATGACCCTTTCCCTTCTTTCTCCTGTCATCCCCCTCCCTCTCCCCTCTGTTTTGTTCCTTATTTCAGTGTCTCTGGTTATATTTTGCTCACTTGTTTGTTTTGTTGATTAAGTTTCCCTTATAGGTCAGATCATACTGTATTTGTTTTTCACCACCTGGCTTATTTCACTTAGCAGAATGCTCTCCAGTTCCATCCATGCTGTCGCAAATGGTAGAAGCTCCATTTTTTTTTTCTTTCTGCTGCATAGTACTCCATCATGTAAATGTACCACATATTTTGATCCACTCATTTACTGATCAGCACTTAGGTTACTTCCATCACTTAGCTATTGTAAATTGTGCTGCTATGAACACTGGGGTGCATAGGTTCTTTTGAATTGGTGTTTCAGGGTTCTTAGGGTATAGTCCCAGCAATGGAATTGCCAGGTCAAAAGCCAGTTCCATTTTTAGTTTTCTGAGGAAATTCCATACTGGTTTCCGCAGTGGCTGCACCAGTCTGCATTTGCACCAACAATGTACTAGGGTTCCCTTTTCTGCACAACCTCACCAGCAGTGTTGTTAGTTGATTTGGTTATGATGGCCATTCTGACCAGTGTGGATTGATATCACATTGTGGTTTTAATTTGCATCTCTCTGATGGCTAGTGATGCTGAGTATCCTTTCATATGTCTGGGGGCTTTCCATATGTCCTCTTTGGAGAAGCATCTGTTCAGGCCCTTTGCCCATTTTTTAATTGGGTTGTTTGTCTTCCTGGACTGGGGTTGCAAGAGTTCTTTCTGTATTTTGGAGATCAAACCCTTGTGTGAGGTATCATTGGTGAATATGTTTTCCCATACAGTTGGTTCACTTTTCATTTTGCTGGTGTTTTTTTTTTTTTTTAGCTGTGCAGAAGGTTTTTATTTTGATGAAATCCATTTGTTTATTCTTTATGTTCTTTTCTCAAGGGGACATGTTGGCAAATATTGCTACGAGGAATATCTGAGATTTTTCTCTCTGTGTTCCCCTCTAGGACCTTTATGTTGTTGGGACTTATATATAAGTCTTTTATCCATCTTGAGTTGATTTTTTGTATTTGGTGTAAGTTGGTGGTTGAGTTTCATTTTTTTGCATGTTTTTTTTCATTTGGGGGAGCTTTACAGATCTCCCAACAACATTTAATGAAGAGGGTATTTTTACTACATTTTATGCTCCTGCCCCCTTTGTTGAATACTAATTGACAATAGAGATTGAGGTTTATTTCTGAGGTCTCTGTTTTGTTCCATTGGTCTATGTCTCTGTTATTATGCCAGCCAGAGTGTTTTGATTCTGTAGCCTTGTAATATACTTTGATGTCAGACATTGTGATCCCTCCTATTTTGTTCTTCTTTCTCAAAATTGCTGCAGCTATTCGGGTCATTTATGGTTCCATATAAATTATTGAAATGTTTGTTCTATATCTGTCAAATATGTCACTGATATTCTAATAGAAATTGCATCAAACCTATAAATTGCTTTGGGTAGTATGGACATTTTGATGATGTTAATTGTTCCAATCCATGAATATAGTACATGCTTCAATTTGTTTGTGTCTTCCTTAATTTCTTTCTTCAGTGTTGTGTAGTTTTCTGAGTACAGGTCTTTTACATCCTTGGTTAGGGTTATTCCTAAGTACTTTATTTTTCTTGTTGCTATATCAAATGGGTTTTTTTCCTCCTGATGTCTGTTTCTGATATTTCATTGTTGGTATACAAAAATGCCTTTGATTTCTGAATATTGACTTTGTATCCTGCTGTTATGCCAAATTCACTTATTAGACTTAGTACTTTTTTGGTGCAGTCTATAGGATTTGCTATGTACACTATCATGTCATATGCAAATAATGACAATTTTGCTTCCTCCTTTCCAATTTGGGTACCTTTTATTTCCTTTTCTTGTCTGATTGTTGTGGCTAGGACTTCTAATGCTATATTGAATACAGGTAGTGAAAGCAGACATCCTTGTTTTATCTTAGTGGGAAACTTTTTAGTTTTTGCCCATTGAGTATGATGTTGGCTATAGATTTATCCTGTATGGCCTTCTTTATGTTAAGGTATGCTCCCTGTACTCCCACTTTGCTGAGTGTTTTTGTTATAAATGGGAGCTGCCTTATCAAATGCTTTTTCTTCATCTATTGATATGATCATGCTATTTTTGTGTTTCCTTTTATTTATGTGATGTATTATGTTTATTGACTTACAAATATTGTATCATTCTTGCATCCCTAGTATGAATCCCAGTTGATCATGGTATATGATCTTTTTAATGTATATCTGGATGAAGTTTGCCAATATTTTATTGAGGATTTTAGCATCTATGTACATCAGCAATATTTGCCTATAGTTTTTTTTCTTTGATGTATCTTTATCTGGTTTGGGGATTAGGATGATGCTAGTTTCATAAAGCAAGTTCTGGAGTCTTCCCTCTTCTTGGATTTTTTAGAGTAGTCTGTGAAGTCTGTTAGCTCTCCATAAATGTTTTGTAAAATTCTCTTGTGAAACCGTCCAGTCCATGGCTTTTGTGTGCCAGGGATTTTGATTACTGCTTCAAATTCGCCAGCTGTTATCAGTCTGTTTAGGCTTATGCTTCTTCATTCAGCTTTGGAAGATTATATTTTTCTAGAAATTTCCATTTCAGCCAGGTTTTCAAATTTCTTGGCATATAGTTCTTTGTAGTAACTTTTTATAATCCTTTGTATCTATGATGTCAGTTGTAATCTTTCCTCTTTCATTTCTGACTGTGTTTATTTGGGTCTGCTCTCTTTTTTCTTGATGAGTATACTTAAAGGCTTGTCAATTTTGTTTTTTCTTTTCAAAAACCAGCTTCTGGATTTAATGATTCTTAGAATTGTTCTTTTAGTCTCTATCTCATTTAATCTTACTCTGATCTTGGTTGTTTCTTTCCTTCTACTTGGCTCTGGGCTTTGTTTGTTGTTGTTCCTCCAGTTCTTGTGGATGTAAGTTTAGGTTGTTTATTTGAAATGTTTCTATCTTTTTTAGGTAGGCCTATATCACTATGAATTTGCCTCTCAGGACTACCTTTGCTGTGTCCAATAAGGTTCAGACTGTTGCAAATTTGTTTTTATTTGTTTCCAGAAACTTTCTGATTTCTTCCTTGATCTCATTTTTGACCCATTCATTGTTTAATAGCATGCTATTCAGTCTCCATGAGTTTGAGTGTTTTTGAGTTTTTTCCTTGAGATTGCTTTCTAGTTTCAGGCCCTCTAGTTTCTAGTTTCAGGCCCTTGTAGTCAGTGAAAAATCCTTGATGTGATTTCAATTATCTTGAATTTGTTGAGGTTTGCTTTATGTCCTATCATGTGGTCTGTCTTTGAAAATATTCCATACGCATTTGAAAAGAATGTGTATTTTGCTTCTTTGGGATGAAAGTTTCTATATATGTATCAGTTAAGTCCCTTTGATCAGCATTGTTCAAAGCCTTAATATTCTTGTCGACATTTTGTTTGTAAGATGTATCCATTTTTGACAGTGGGGTGTTAAAATCCCCTAGTATATATGTGTTGCTGTCTATATCTTACTTGCAGTTCGCCATGATTTTCTATGTATATTTGGGTGCTCCTGTGTTGAGCACATATATATTTATAATGTTAATATCTTCTTGATGGATTAACAAGAATATTGAATATTGAATACTGAATATTGTGAAGTGTCCTGGGTCTCTTTTTATGGCCTCTGTTTTGAAGTCTAATTGTCTAATACGAGTATTGGCACCCTGGCTTTTTTATACTGTGTATTTGCTTGGAGTAGTTTTTTCCAACCCTTCACTTTCAGTCTGTGTAGGTCTTTTGTTCTAAGTAGGGTTTCTTATAGGCAGCATTTGTGTGGGTCATGATTTCTTAATCCATTCAGCTACCC
Organism: Sturnira hondurensis; assembly: GCF_014824575.4. Taxonomy (NCBI): domain Eukaryota; kingdom Metazoa; phylum Chordata; class Mammalia; order Chiroptera; family Phyllostomidae; genus Sturnira; species Sturnira hondurensis. Next base: position 7,047,932 of record NW_028095541.1, read on the forward strand.
TATGTCTTGTGATTGGAGCATTTAACCTATTTACTTTTAAGGTTATTATTGATAGGTACTTATTCACTGCCATTTTACTCCCTTTGTACCTGTATTCCTCTGTCTTTCACTCTTTTTCTTCATCTTTGTTAGGCAGTTCCTTTATCGTATCCTGCAGTACTGGTTTGAGCCTTGTTTTTCTGGGAAACTCCTTACATGGCCTTTCATTTTAATTGAGAGCCTTGCTGGGTAGAGTGTTCTTGATTGCAGGCCTTTGGTTTTCATTACTTGGAATATTTCTTGCCATTTCCTCCTGGCTTGAAGCATTTCTATTGGTTGAGAAGTCAGCTGCCAGCCTAATTGGAGGATCCCTTGTATGTTACTTCTTATTTCTCCCTTGCTGCCATTAAGTTCTCTTTTTGTGTTTTGACAGTTTAATTATGATATGTCTTTGAGTGGGCCTCTCTGGGTTCCTCTTGGTTGGGACTCTCTCTGCTTCCTGAATTTGTGTGGCTTTTTCTGTCATCAAATTAGGGAAGTTTTACATCATTACTTTTTCAAACAGGTTTTCTATCTCTTGTTCTTCTTTTGCTGTTTTTCTTCTCCTTCTGGTATTGCTATTATATGGTATTATGTTTCTTGTTGTCCTACATTTCCATTAATCCCTCTTCATTCTTTCTGAGCCTCTTTTTTTTCTTGCTCTTTATCTGGGAGTATTTTTGTACATTGAACTCCAGCTCACTGATCGATCCTCTACTTCATCTAGCCTGCTTTTGATTCCTTTTACTGTGGTCTGCAGTTTAGAAATTGTAATTTTCATTTCCTCTTGGCGTTTGTTGATAGTTTCTATGTCCTTTTGGAGAGGTGTGATTTGCTGTGAGTTCCTTGTGCCTTCCCTATAAATTTTGGTAATTTGCACTGAGCTTGTGCAGTTTCCTTATAATCATTGTTTTGAACTCAGTATCTGATAGTTGACTTGCCTCTATTTCATTTATCACTCTTTCTGAGAATTCCTCCTTTTCGTTTGGGTTTTTTTCTTTGTCTTCCCATTATTTGTGATTCTCTTCTTATTTGCCTCTGTTACTTAAATTGATCTGTTTTGATTACCTAGGTTTGTGGTATGAACATCTGTGGTAGGCAACCTGTGAGATTCAGTGGTGCAGACTCCTTGATCTCCTGAATTTGATGCTCTTGGAGTACCCTTTATGCCATTTATGTTGGCTCTCTGAATGTAATTGGATTTTTTTATTGGATCATTCTTCGGTGGGTCCTTTCCTCCAGCTGGTTGACTATCACTCCACCCACCATGTCTTTTATGCTGTGCAGGTACAGTCAGCTAGTTCTAAACATGATTCTTCTGTTTGTCTCAGGTTTAAGGCTTCTGTCTCGCTATTGTTCAGTTGTTTGTTCGGGTGATTTCTCCACAATTTACCTGTAATTTCTGATTGGTTCTGGGACGAGGTTAGTGTGGCTTACATTACTTCTCCACCATTTTGCCTCTGTTCCCAATTCTGCTTCTTAATCTGTGTACCATTTCCCCCAATCTCCTCCTTCCCCCTCCCCTCTGATATCCCTCTATATGATCTCCATGACTGTGATTCTGTTCCTGTTGTAGTTGTTTGCTTAGTTTGTTTTTGTTTTTTAGATTCAGTTGTAAATAGTTGTTAGTTTGTTGTTATTTTACTGTTCATAGTTTTGATCCTCTATTTTCTTAGGTAACTCCCTTTAACATTTCATATAAGGGCTTGGTTGATGATGAACTCCTTTAGTTTTACCTGTTCTGGCAAGCACTTTATCTGCCCTTCTATTCAAAATCATAGTTTTCCTGGATAGAGTAATCTTGGTCTAGGTCCTTGCTTTTCATGACTTTGAATACTTCTTGCCAGTTCCTTCTTGCCTGCAAGGTTTCTTTTGAGAAATCAGCTGGTAGTCTTATGGGAACTCCTTTGTAAGTAATTCTCTTCTTTTTCCTTGCTGCTTATAAGATTCTCTCATTATCTTTAACATTTGGCATTTTAATTATGCTATCTCTTGGTCCCCTTTGGGTCCAACTCATTTGGGTGTCTGTGTGCTTTCTGGATTTGTATGTTTAATTCCTTTGCCAGATTAGGGAACTTTTCTTTCATTATTTCTTCAAATAAGTATTCAGTTTCTTGATGTTCCTCTTTTGCTTTGGCATCCCTGTGATTCAGATGTTGGCACTTTTGGAAATGTATTTGAGTCTTATTCTCTCCTCATTTTTTTAAATTCTTGTTTCTTCGTTCTGTACTGGTTGACTGTTTATTTCTTCCTTATGTTCCAGATCATTGAATTGAACACTGGCTTCCTTTCCTTTACTGTTGGATTCCTATGTATTTTTTATGATTATTATAATAGCTTGATTAACGAAAAAGAATGTCACAATGGCACAGTGCACTTAGGTACAATCTCTAAAGTGCTCAAATGTCTGGCCTTCATGTTTACCTTTCTTGTTTACACATTTTTTTCAATAGTTTTTTATTGATTATGCTATTATAGGTTTTCCAATTTTTCCCTCTTCATCCTTCCTCTATCCTCCCCCCACCAACCCTCCAGTATTCCCCTCCTTAGTTCATGTCCATGGGCTGTTCATGTAAGTTCTTTTTATCCTCTGTTTCCTGTACCATTTTTATCTCTCCCTGTCTACTTTATGCCTCCTAATTATGCTGCTTCTTCCCTATATCTTTCCTCCACTATTCTTCCCTTCCATTCTCCACTGAAATACCTCAATGTGATATCCATTTCTGTGATTCTGTTCCTGTTGTATTGTTTCCTTAGTTTTTGTTTTCATTGTTTTTCTTTTCTTTTAGGTTCATTTGTTGATAGTTGTGAGTTTGTTCTCATTTTACTGTTCATAGTTTTTATCTTCTTTTTCTTAAATAAATCCCTTTAACATTTCATGTAAAAGGGCTTGGTGGTGATGAACTCCTTTTACTTGACCTTATCTGAGAAGCACTTTATCTGCCCTTCCATTTTAAATGAAAGCTTTGCTGGATAGGATAGTCTTTGATGTAGGTCCTTGCCTTTCATGACTTGGAATACTTCTTTCCAGCCTCTTCTTGCCTGTAAGGTTTCTTTTGAGAAATCAGCTGATAGTCTAATGGGAACTCTTTTGTAGGTAACTGTCTCCTTTCCTCTTGCTTATTTTAGGATTTCCTCTTTATCTTTAATGTTGGGTAACTTAATGATGGATGTGCCTTGGTGTGTTCCTCCTTGGGTCCAGCTTCTGTGGGACTCTCTGAGCTTCCTGGAAGTCTATTTTCTTCGGCAGATTAGAGAAGTTTTTCTTTATCATTTCTTCAAATAAGTTTTCAGTTTCTTACTATTGTTCTTCTCCCTCCGGCGCTTTTATTATTTGGATATTGGAATGTTTCAGGTTGTCCCAGAGGTTTGTAAGATTCTTTTTACTTTTTTGACTTCTTGTTTCTTCATGCTGTTTCTGTTGGATGTTTATTTCTTCCTTGTGTTCCAAATCATTGTTTTGAGTCCTGGTTTTCTTCCTATCACTGTTGGTTTCCTGAATATTTTTCTTTATTTCATTTTGGGTATATTTCATTTGTTCTTTCATTTTTTCGACCAAACTCAATCAGTTCTGTGAGCACTTTGATTATTAGGTCTTTAAATTCTCCATCAGGTAGGTTGCCTGTGTCCTCATTGCTTACTTCTATTTTTAAAGTTTTGCTGTGTTCTTTCATTTGGGCCATATTTCTTTGTCTTGGCGAAGCTGATAGGTTGTAAGGGGGCAGGGCCTTAGGTATTCACCTGGGCATGGCAAACCTCCTTACTGCGTTATGGTGTTGTCTCTGTGGGAGGGGCCAGAGAGGGAACAATGCAGCTTGCCTGCTCCTACCTAGTGCACTTTCCGAGGGATTCTCGTATGAGATGGGGAATTTCTTCCACCATGGCAATCACTGTAGTCCGCTTTCTCCTTAAGGCAGCCCTACCCATGCAGTCTGCCGAAAGCCGCAGCAGGCTGGTCCGCAGCCTTTTCATGGTTTTTCTCAGCCAGCTGGCCTTGTGGTTCTTGGTCTGCCACCTTACTGTTCTGGTTGTTCTGATTTATTTTTTTCTTTAATTCCTTGGTTGTCTGAGTTCCAAGCAGTTTGATTCTCTGGCACTTCTGGTTGTTTACTGATTTTAGATTGGTTGTTGTCCTCCTTTTGGTTGTATGAGGAAGCAAAGGGTTTTTACCTATGCCTTCATCTTGGCCAGAATTCTGGATTTTTCTCTATTTCATTTTATACAACCTTCATTTCTTCCCTTATGTGTTTCCCATACTCAGTTTTTTTCAGTATGCTTATCACCAGTGTTTTGAACTCTGCATCTGACAGGTTAGCTGTCTCCATTTTGCTTTGTTCTTTTTCTGGAGTTTTGATCTTTTCTTTCATTTAAGCCATATTTCTTTGTCTCCTCAATTTAGCAGCCTCCCTGAGTTTATTCTGTGTATTAGGTAGAGCTGCTTTGATTCTGTCTTGGCTCACCTGTTACATTATAAGGGGCAGAGCCTTAGGTATTCGCCAGCCGAGGACAACCCTCTTCACTGCTTGTATGTTAGGGCACTGTATATAAGGGAGAGGTTAGAGAGGGAACTCTGCCACTTGCTGAGCACTCGCCCCATTTTCAGTCACTTTACCCACTTTCTGTATGTGAGTGAACTCCTCTAGCTGTTGCCCTGGTGGTGGTTTCCAAAGTGGATGGGTTTGTGAATGTTTTAGGACCTTGGGGGCCCTTTAAAAGGGAATGTCCTGAGAGCCTGGCAGTTTCTTCCATCATCCCACCTCCTACTGGGTTCTACAGCCAGAAGTTTTGAGGCTTTATTCCAGGCACTAGAAACTTGGGTTGCATGGTCTGACCTTGGGCTGGGATTGCTAATTCCTCAGATGTCCCTCCCATTTTTTTTTATTTGCCACATACGAGTTTCAGACCGCCTGTTCCACTGGCCACCACCACAGCTGCCTTGCCACTGCCACCACACTGCCGTGGCTCCCCGTCTCAGCTTCTCCTACCTGTCTGGATGGATATTTCTTCTTTAAATTGTAGTTGCTACACTTCCATACAGTTTGATTTTATGGCAGTCCTGGTTGTTTTTTGTTTTGAGATTAGTTGTGGTAGCTTTTATGGTTGTGCGAGGAGGCAAAGTGTGTCTACTTACACCTCCATCTTGGCCGGAATCCTTTATACTGTTAAAAATTATTTAGTATTGAAGAACATCCGTGTATGCAGACTATATTTATTTGTATTTACCATGTTAAAAATTGAGACTGAGGAATTCTTGTTTATAACATTGTGCATTGGTTATGTTGAAAACAATAGTTTACATAGTTATGCAGGTCTTCCACATATTGGCATATTTTATACAATATTGAGCAATCACTTTTTATCACCATTGATCTAATGTGAAAAGTTTTAAGTACTGAGAAGTTGTTAGATTAACAGTCAGATAAATGCTTTCCAAATTCTAGTTTTTGTTTAAAAGCTTACATTTTACCATTGACAGCAAATAATGCCATTTGTTTTACTTGTGGTGACAAGCTCACTGAATATCCAAGTCTGAATAACTTTTTTTGTTATTGTTTTATGTAAAAATGGAATTATGTGAGCATAAATGCATGGGCTTGAGCTAATCATTGCACAGCATCTGCAACAGTATGCACCCGTAGTGCAAATGTCAAGTGAAAAGACATATATGGGGCCAAGATGGAGGCATCAGTAGATACACTTTGCCTCCTTGCACAATCAAAAGGACAGCAAATTATTTAAAGACCAAAAATGAGAACGACCAGAAAACCAAATCACATGGAAGTCCAAAACCAAGTGAGTTAAAGAAGAAACATTCATTCAGACGGGTAAGAGAGGTGGAGACAGGCAGCTGGAGCAGAGAGGATGTGTGGCAAGGTGGTGGCTGGAGGACTGGGTGGTCCCAAGTTTGAATACAGATAAACTGAGAGGAACACCTGGGGAGCAAGAAAGACCATGCAACCCAGGGTTCCAGCTCAGGAAAAGAAAGCCTCAAAACCTCTGGCTGTAAAAACCTGTTTGAGTTGTAGCGGTGGGAGAAACTCCCAGTTTCACAAGACAGTTTGTCGCCAGGGCCCTCAGGGTCCTAGAATGTACACAAAGCCACCCACCAGGGAATCAGCACCTGAAGGGACCAATTTGCTTGTGGGTAGCGGGGAAGTGACTGAAAGTCAGCCAAGAGCCTAGCAAGGGCATTGTTCCCTCTCCTGCTCCTCCCCCACATGCAGTGCCACAACCAGGATGTGGGTTGCCCTGCCATGGCAGATACCTAGATCTCTGCCACTTACAGTATAATAGGCACACCGAGACAGAAAAAATATGGCCCACATGAAAGAATAGATCATAGCTCCAGAAACAGAACTAAGCAATGAAGAGATAGTCAACCTATCAGATGCACAGTTCAAAACACTAGTAATCAGGATGCTCACTGAAATGGTTGAGTATGGTTGCAAAATAGAGGAAAAAGTGAAGACTGTGCAAAGTGAAATAAAGAAAAATATGCAGGGAACCAACAGTGAAGAGAAGAAAAGTGATACTCAAATCAATGATTGGAGCATATGGAAGAAATAAACATTCAACCAGAGCAGAATGAAGAAACAAGAATTCAAAAACATGAGGAGGGGTTTAGGAACCTCAGGGTCACCTGTAAACATTCCAACATTTGAATCATAGGGGGGCCAGAAGGAAAAGAAGAGCAAGAAATTGAAAACTATTTAGAAAAATAATGGGGAACTCCCCCTATCTGGCAAAGGAAACACATTTCCAGGAATACCAGAGAGTCCCAAAGAAGTTGGATCCAATGAAGTCCACACCAAGGCACATCATAATTATATTACCTAAGATTAAAGATATCGAGAGAATCTTAAAAGCAGCAAAAGAAGACAGTTATCTACAAAGGAATTCCCATATGACTATCGGCTGATTTCTCAAAAGAGACCTAGCTGGCAAGAAGGGGCTGGAAAGAAGTATTCAAAGTCATGAGAGGCAAGGACCTACATCCAAGATTACTCTATTTAGCAAAGCTTTCATTTAAAACAGAAGGGCAGCCCTGGCTGGCATAGCTCAGTGGATCGAGGGCAGGCCTGTGAACCAAGGGATCACAGTTCGATTCCCAGTCAGGGCACATGCCTGGGTTGCAGGCCAGTTCCCAGCAGGGGACGCATGAGAGGCAACCATACATTGATATTTCTCTCCCTCTCTCCCTCCCTTCCCCTCTAAAGATAAATAAATAAAATATTTTTCAAAAATAAAAAATAAAACAGAAGGGCAGATAAAGTGCTTCCCAGATAAGGGCAAGTTAAAGGAGTTCATCATCGCCAACCCCTTATATGAAATGTTAAAGGGACTTATTTAAGAAAAAGATAAAAACTATGAACAGTAAAATGACAACACACTCACAACTATCAACAACTGAATCTAAAAAAATCAAAAGCAAAAACAAACTAGGCAAACAATTGTAACAGGAACAGTATCACAGAAATGGATATCCCATGGAGGGTTATCATTGTGAAGGAGGAAGGGTGAGAATGCGGAAAATGTACAGGAATAAGAAGCACAGATGGTAGGTACACAATACACAGGGAAAGGCTAAGAATAGTATAGGAAATGTAGAAGCCAAAGAAATGTATGACCCATGGATATGAATTAAGGGGGAAGAATGCTGGTGGGGCAGGTACAGGGGGATGGGGGGAAGGGAGGAAAAAAAGGATTAACTCTAATAGCATGATCAATAAAATATATTTAAAATAAAGACAGACATGACATGTTACTACTACCACTGCTATTATTATTGTTGTTCTTGTTGTTGTTGTTATTAGCTTTCACGGCTTGGGTTCCATAATAGAGTTGTAGATTCCCCCAGGGATTACCCTTTGAGATTCATTGTCTTACAGTATACACATATGCAATACTTTTGAATTTAGTATACGCACACACTCATTATTTTTCTTTCTTACAAAGTATCAGGATGTTATACTATGTTTTATACCTTCTTTGCTTGTTGGTATTGTTTACTTTGGAACATACCTGGACATCATTTCTAATAAGTACGGAGAGCTCTTCCTCATTCTTTTCATGATTGTGTAGTATTTGATCTTGGGGCTCTATCAATGCATGCTAGTTTTTTCAACTAGTCCCCTCCCAGTGGACTAGTAGGAGATATAAGAAGTACAAGTTACACTCTGAGAATAAGTAATATCTGAAGTTTAGCTTCTAAGCCTTTATAAGACTAACTCTTAAATTTGATATTTGCATTGGCAATGAGCTAACACCTTTCAAGTTATGATTAACATCAGCTAACTTCATACTTTTTTTCTTTTATATGTTTGTACTATGAATATATTTGTACTGTGACTATATTTGGAATATAGTCATCAATGTATGAATCAAATATGTCTTTTGGTAGTTACTGAGAATCCATTATATGCATTGTAAATGTTAAAGCTTATAATCATATCAAATTTTGTGTGTAAATATTTACAGTAATATGTAATAAATAGATATAGAAAGTAAAATCTCCCGTTAGTCTTTCATTAATATCTAACATAAAATGCATTTTTATTAAGATATAATGTAAAATAAATTTTTCCTAGGCACAATTAAAGATAGAAGACTGTTTATGCATCACATTTCTATAGAGCCAATTACCTGTGGACCTTGTTGGTAAGACATGTTTAAATTTTTTTAATTCTATTAGTACAGTATAGGAAATGTATGGGTTTTTAACATAAATATTTATAAATACAATGGCACTAACATGCATACAGTAGTTAATGCTTTCATTTTAAAGGCCTGCATCAGGGTTAAATCATTGTGTGTTTGGGTCATATTGTTCAGTGCTGTCCATATACCAGCTTATTTTTTGTTTAGAGTTATAACTTGGTAGTTGAACAGATACTATGCCCCTTTTATGGCTGAGGTTCTGAAGTTTTGAGGTTAAGTGGGGTCAAAAAAGTTAGTCAAAATCCATTATCAAAAGATAGGATACATGGGAAATATTTTATCTGTCCTCTAAAATCCTACTAAAATTACAAAGATTTTTTTAAATGTATAAATCCACAAGGACAGTGATAAGAAGGAACAACAAAATTTTGGAAGCTAAAAAGGCTAAAAGACTTAGTAAGCCCAAATCTGACATTAGAGCCAGTAGAAAAGCTACTCACTCAATTTAATTTTTTTATAAAGAGTCTGAAAGAGACTCAGGTTGTCAGCAACATGTACTACAAGTGAAGTACACAATAGGAAGATTCATTGAAAATCTGTTTAAGAAACATCCATATCTCTTCTGCCATTGCAGATAGGCAGTTATCCCTCTTCCAGAAGGTTATTCTCTGGAGAAGAGGAATTGGAGGGATTCTGGGGATTCTGAATTGGGGATGGAGTGGTGGGAGGGTACTGAACTCAGAGATTAAGTAAAAATCTCTGTATTGAATAGTGAGACTCCCTGGCCTCCTTCCCGTACTTGGCTTCCATTGCTGGCAGCCAAGCCTCTAGGCAGAAGACTGGAAGGTTTTTGTTGGAGGCGGGGGTGGGATATGACCAGCTCAGTAGACCAAAGTAAAAATACTGACAGTTGCAACAGCATAGCTGTATCACCAGACAGTGAAGTCAACAACGGGCAAGCCCAGCAGCACACAGCTTTCAGTCAGCTCTTCAGTGCCTCACTCTGAAATAAGAAGAGCTAATCAAGAAATACCTGTCCCTGGGAGAAAGCCTGCATGAAAGATAGTGTCCGAAGCACAAAGGAACGGAGGGAGGGAGGGAAGAAGGGTGGGAAGGATAAGGAATTTAAAGGGTATAGACTGTGCAAGAAGAAAACATTTTAAAAACTTACTAATACTCTCAGGAAAGAGCATACTGCATCCTTAAAATATGTACTAAAGAGCTCTTAGAAATTAAAAACATGATAGCACAAATAAATTATTAGATGTAACAGAAGATCAAAGTTATGAGTGTTCCCAGAAAGTAGAACAAAAAGATGAAGAAATGAAAGTACCAAAAAGATCATCAGAAAACTCTGAAATTTTGAAGTTTGAGAAAGAAGGAACAGGAGAAATGAAGAGAGAAATTTTCAAAGAAAGAGTTTATTTTACTACTAAAGGACATGAGTTTCCTTGGTTAAAAGGGTCCTCAGAATGAGCACATAAATAAAATAACCCATACTAAGGGAAATCCTTGTGAAATTTTTGGACACTAGGTACAGAAAGGAACCTTAAATTTTTCAGAAGACAAGAAAACAAATCAGGTTTCAAACAAAGTTTTAAGAGTCGTATATAAATCCTCTCATCTTTAACAATGGAAGCTGGAAGATTATAGATTCTATAATGTATAAGGCAGAGCGATGCCTTTGAAATTCTGAGAGGAAATTATTTCTACCCCAGTGTCTTAACACTAACCAATTATCAAAGAAGTGTGAGTATAGATTTTTTTCAGGTGCCAAGTATCACAAGGTTTATCTCCATAGCATTTACTACCATATGACATGTTTATCTATTTCCCTCCACAAGAATATAAACTCTCTGATTTTATTTCCTCATTATATCCTTCAGCCAGAACAGTGCCTGGCACATAGTAGGACCTCATTAAATATTTGATGGATAGATGAATGGGTAACTAAATTAGTTCTAGGGTAACTTCAAGTTCCATCGGTTTCAAGTTGGGTAAAAGGAAGTATGGGGTTTTCAAAAGATACCAGTTAGGAAGAACGTATATGCTAGGAAAGATGATTAATTTTGGCCATGTTGAGTTTGAGAAGAGTGTGGAAGAGCAAGGTAGGGCTGTCTGGTGCTTTATGCAGTTCAAAGTATAGGAATAACACTAGGGGAAAGTCAGGCATGAGATACGGGTTAATGTTTCTATTGTTAGGTAGATGTTAATTAAAGCAATGGATATGACTGGCCTTGCCCAGGAAAGTGTCTAGGAAAGACATCCAACTTTGGAGACAGGAATATTTTTAAGAGTCAAGAAGAAAAAAGCAGCAGAAGAAAAACAAACGAAGGGGCAATGGTGGTGTAGATATTAGTGGTGAGAATTTTAAGAAGAAAAAAGTCAGTTGTCACAAATGCCAAAGGTCTAGTAGAATGAGTGCACACATGAAGCAATATTTGGGGTTTTTTTTGGTATTTGGGAGGTTATTAGTGATTTTTTCAAGAAAAATTTGTAGAGTAGTAGGACAAAATAAGAGTTCAATGAATGAAAATTGAGGAAGTGAAAATTGCTAGTTTAGATTACTTATTTAGGAAAGTTGGGGATGAGGGGTATGGAACAGTGAGTATGATCTTGAAGGGGACTCAAGGCTGAGGAAAAAGCATTTAAAGAGTGGTCAAGGCTTTCTGGCTAAATGAAAAGGACACTAAAGAAAAAAGTATCAACAGGTAGTAGAAAGAGAAAGGAAGGAAGTAGAATAATGACTGAAAGAATGGGGCTCCTAAAAGACCAAGATATTACTTGGGATCAGAAATACATGTGAAGGCATTAGCCATGAAAAGAAGATAGGTAACTTTCTCTGGTAAAAGAGGTGAGTGAGGAGATAGACACAAAGATCCCTGTTTGACAGACTCTTTCATTATGGGAAGTAAGTGGTAAAGTCAAAGGCTGGTGTCAGTATGTGAGAAGTTGTGATGGACTTGGAAAGTGTGCTATTGTTCTGGATAGCAAATGCAAAACAGTTACCAGAATAGTATTACCATATAGCAGTGAGGGTCTCCCCCCCAAAAATGCATATCCCATAACTTGTGTGTGTATATGTATACATTTGTTGGTAACTAATCAAATGTTTTCTTCCCATTGTAGCACAACTAAGGAAAGGCAAGAAATACAGACTCCAAATTTTACTGAACCTGGTCAGGAACGTCTGTCTAAATCTCATTTTTATGAACAACTGACTTTTGAAAACTCTTCAAGCAATTTATCGGTTTTGGCGGAGCCAGTTTGTAAAGTTTCTGCCACAAGAAATAAAAAAAGGAGACACTCAATGAGTACAGACAAACTGACAGGAGTCTTTGTCCCACCTTTTAAAGCTAAATCACATTCTCACAGAGATGATCAGTGTCTTGGCAGCAATACTAATTTGAAGGAAAACAAACAAAAACCAAAAAACATAGTTGAACATGGCTCTGGTAGTAGTAAAAATAATATTAATGACAATGAAATTCATCAGTCTAACACAGATAACTCCAATCAAGTAGCAACTATAATCTCCACAAAGTGTGAAGAAAAACCTTTAGGTATTGTGTGAAAATTTGTGTTTATATTTTTGCCTTTTAGTTAAATATTTCTTAAATTAAATAATGCTTTGAGGAGTTCCCCCCATTTGTGATGATTAATAATTTCAAAACTGTCTTTAATGCTAGAGTTTTCCAAGCCCAAAGATTAGGTTTAAATTATTCTAATATTTTCTTTCAAAGGTAATTACTTGTAGACACAAAATTTAGGGCTAGTATTACTGGAATATATTTTTTGATCAGGCTACTAATTTTCTTCCAAATCTGAAATAAAAATAATAGACATTTCTATTCTTTAGTAGTTGAAACTTTTTTAATTCCTGAAGATTTAAAATTAGAGCTAAGTGATATGTATAATTTTATAAAGCAAGGATTGTGCTTTTAAATTTTATATCAGTATTATCTTTTGCTAATTACTTATTCCTTAATACATTTAGTTGCAAATCTTCAGACTGCCAGGGATATGCAGAATATGCGGATTAAAAAGAAACATGGACAACATATTTTTCCGCAGCCAGGAAGTCTGTATCTTGCAAAAACATCCTCTATGCCAAGAATCTCTCTGAAAGCAGCAGTAGAAGGCCAAGTTCCTTCTGCATGTTCCCATAAACAGGTATGCTTTGTCAACCACACTAGTAGCTTTTATAGTAATGTATAATTTTACTTTATCAACTAGTGTCTCCAGATTATTCTGTTTATTTTAATTTTTTTAAAGATTTTATTATGTTTAGAGAGGAAGGGAAGGAGAAAGACGGGTAGAGAAACACCAATGTGTGGTTGCCTTTCACACACCCCTTACTGGGGAACTGGCCCACAAACCAGGCATGTTCCCTGACTGGGCATTGAACCAGCGACCCTTTGCTTCTTAGTCTGGTGTTCAATCCACTGAGCCACACCAGCCAGGGCTCCAAATTGTTCTGTTGAAATAAAAAACTGATTGAACCAGGATGAAAGAAATCACCATGTTTCCTAATCCACCTACAGGGACAGCCTTCTACTCTGGTGCCTTAATCCTACAAAGTGATCTGTGCTTCAGAATTAGTATCTCTCTTCTCTTTTCTTTTTTTCTTTTTAATATATTTTATTGATTATGCCATTACAGTTGTCCCATTTCCTCCTTCATTCCCCTCCACTCTGCACACCCCCCCCCCAACAATTCTCCCCCTTTAGTTTATGTCCATGTGTCTCAAGTTCTTTAGATTCTATATTTTCAACACTATTCTTGTCCTTCCCCCTGTCTATTTTCTACCTACTGTCTATGCTACTTATTCTCTGTACCTTCTCCCCACTTCTCCTTCTCTCACTCCCCTGTTGCTAACCCTCCATGTGATCTTCATTTGTGTGATTCTGCTTCTGATCTACCTGTCCTCTTAGTTTGCTTTTGTTTTAGGTGTGGTTGTTAATAACTGTGAGTTTGCTGTCCTTTCACTGTTAATATTTTTTATCTTCTTCTTAGATAAGTTCCTTTAACATTTCATATAATAAAGGCTTGGTGATGATGAACTCCTTGAATTTGACCTTATCTGAGAAGCACTTCATCTGCCCTTCCATTCTAAATGAAAGCTTTACTGGATAGAGCAATCTTGGATATAGGTCTTTGGATTTCATGACTTGGAATACTTCTTTCCAGCCCCTTCTTGCCTGTAAGATCTCTTTTGAGAAATCCGCTGACAGTCTGATGGGAACTCCTTTGTAGGTGACTGTCCCCTTATCTCTTGCTGCTTCTAGAATTCTCTCCTTCATTTTCATCTTGGCTGATATAATTATGATGTGCCTTGGTGTGTTCCTTCTTGGGTCCAACTTGTTTGGGACTCTCTGAGCTTCCTGGATTTCCTGGAAGTCCATTTCCTTTGCCAGACTGGGGAAGTTCTCCTTTATTATTTGTTCAAATAAGTTTCCCACTTGTGGCTGTTCCTCTTCCCCTTCTGGTACCCTTATAATTCGGATGTTGGAACGTTTAAAGATGTCCTGGAGGTTCCTAAGCCTCTCATCATTTTTTTTTTGAATTCTTGTTTCTTCATTCTTTCCTGTTTGGTCATTTTTTTCTTCCTTCTGGTCTACTCCCTTGATTTGAGTCCCAGTTTCCTTTCCATCACTATTTGTTTCCTGTGCATTTCCCGTCATTTCACTTAGTTTAGCCTTCATTTGTTCCTCTAATTTGTGAGTCAAATCAACCAGTTCTGTGAGCATCCTGATCACCAGTATTTTGAACTGTGCATCTGATAGGTTGGCTATCTCTTGGTGACTTAGATGTATTGGCTCCGGGGCTTGGAGCTGTTCTTCTTGAGCCATAATGTTTTGGTGTGTTTGTGCCTGTTACATATGAGAGGCGGAGCCTTAGGTGTTCACCAGGGTGGGGCTATCCAGTAGCTGGGCTGTGACTCTGTATGTGGGGGCGGGGTCAGAGAGGGGCAATGATGTTTGCTCTGTTCTCTCTCGGATCTTGGTCCCCTCTGCTGCTTCCTGCAAGCAAACTGGGCTTCCCTGGTGCCAGCTCCCAGGTGTGTGGGCCTGTGCACCCTCCAGTACCCTGTGGGTCTCTCCATTGAACTCTGTGAGCCTGGGAGCTTCTCCCGGTACCTCGACCCCCAAAAGTTTTTCCAATTCGTGCTTTTAGGCTTTATTTCCTGATGCTGAGGCCCCAGCCTGAGCAGTTTGTCTCACTGCTCACCCCTTCGCCTGGTTTATCTGAGTGTGAATATGTCACCACGGTCAGTCAGCTACCTTGTGCGCCCACTGGGTCCGCCCACTGGGCCGTACCTGGAATCTGCCTAGGATCTGCCATCCGCCACCTGCGTGCCTGGGTCTGTCTGGCCACTTTTTCCTGGGTGACCCGGCTCCGCCAGCCACTGGCTCTGCCCCTCTTACCAGTCTGGATGAATGGTTTGTTGTTGTAGGACTTCCATACAGTTTAATTTTCTGTGTTTTGGTTGCGTTTTTGTTACTAAAACTTTATTGTCTTGAAACTTGGTTGTGCGAGGAGGCAGTGTTTTTACCTACTCCTCCATCTTGGCCGGAAGTTCCTCTCTTCTCTTTTCAAAACTCATTTTATTATTATGAGTGCCCTCGGCTAGGGGTTAGAGGAAGGTAGTCTTACTGAATTTAAATTGTGAATAACTCACAGTTCTGAACCCACTAAGAGCTAGCCACATTTTTAAAAGAGGATTCTTATTAAGCCAATACTATCTAGTTAGCATTTTAGGCACCAGAGAAGTGAAAATAATATTGGTAGATAATAGATAATATTTATTGAGTATTAATAGATGATATTTCTCGAGTATTAATAGATAATATTTATTGAGTATTTTCTATGTCTAGGCACTTTTCTAAGCTCTGTGCTTGCTGGTTGTATCTCATTTAACCTTCACAAGTACCTGAAATAAAGTCACCATTTTTTTGTTCATCATTTTATAAATGGGAGCACAGAGAAGGTTAAGTAACTGCCCAAAGTCACATGACTAACAAGTAGAAGAGCTACAATTCCAGAGCAAGGTGCCTGACTCCAGAGTGAAGTCTGAAAAAAGGAAAAGATACTCTGGGGTCAGGCCTCTGGGATAAAAGTAAGTACCTTGACCTAGGCCAGGCAGTGTAGAAAAATGACCTCCTGAGGTCAGACTCCCTGAAAAACTTAAACTTTTTACTGTTCTCTCTCCTAAATTTTTGCACTTAAAGGTTTTTGTTAAACATTGTTTCTTTTGGGGTTTTTTTGCCCCCACAATGACTTCCAGTGGCAGATCTATCCAGAGAAATAGACACAGGGGTATGAAAAAGGTGCAGCAGACTCTCTGATGCGTGGGTTATTTATAGTACATCAGCATTTTAGCTTCTAGTAGATAAGTTAAATGTTTTAATAGTGATTACTATTTAAATGAAAAATTGGGGGTAAAATCAGTTTTGGTTTCTTACAGTTGTTTTCTACAAAACATTCTATTTGATTTGATTTTGTTTTTCATTAATTATCAGATTTTTCTATTATTTCTTTTTTGCAGCTATATATATATGGCGTCTCTAAACATTGCATAAAAATTAACAGCAAAAATGCAGAATCTTTTCAGTTCCACACTCAGGATTATTTTGGTAAAGATGGTACAGGGGCTGGAAAGGGAGCACAGTTGGCTGATGGTGGATGGCTCATACCCTCCAATGATGGGAAGGCTGGAAAAGAAGAATTTTATCGGTACTGTTTGTAAAAAGAGATCTTTTACGTACTGTTTCATCCCTCTTCCTTACAAAGTCCCTCTTTTTTCTCTTTCCTAATCTATCTTGAACTTAAAAATTTGTCCAGGAATCAAATTTTTATATACTGAATCATTTTAAATGCATTATGGTTCATTTTACATTCTATTGAAATCTTTTTTAAAAAATCATCACTCAAGGACATTCCTTCATTGCTTTTAGAGAGCAAAGGGGAAGGGAGAGAGGAAAGGAGAAACAGAAATATCACTGCGAGAGAGAAACATTGATTGGTCACCTGCTGCATGCACCCGGACCAGGGATTGAACCCACAATCCAGGCACTTGCCCTGCCTGGGAATCAAACCCCCAATTCTTCAGTCACAGGTCAACATTCCACGCAGCTGACCTACACCAGCCAGGGCATGTTGAAATATTTAAAAAAGAAAATTATGCTTTGTCTTAGGATTTAATGAATTGGCTTTTCTTAAATTGGGACACTTTTCTTACACATTTGCAAAATAAAGACTGATATGAAAAATTAAACTTGAATTGGCCTTATTATAGACCCCCACCTACATAATTATGTCCTATTCTCTTTCATTGTGTATTTCAATAAATATGAAATAGAAATACTATGTAAAAATTAAATAGAAATACTTATGTAAAAATTAAACATAAGTACTTAAATATCAGTAAATGCCAAAAGTTAGTAAACACCACTGCCCTCAACATCAACAGTTTAGAAACTATATAACTTCCTATGATTCTAATGTTTATATAGCATAATTTAAAGCTTTTGATCTCAGAGATGTATTGCCTCATGCCAGTGACAAGAGATGGGAAGCTTTTCTGTAGTGCTCTTATTTTTTAATGTCTCTGTACACCTTTCTAAATTTTAAAGTTTTGGGGAAGTGATAAAACATTTTTTATTAAATTTTTGTTATGTGTTTTGTGTTATTGGAATGTTTGTTACTTATATGTTATTTTAAAACTGTTATTTACATGTTGTACTTGCCTCACATAACATATATCTGCTATCGATTCTAGTTGGAAAAGTATGATAAACAGTTGTAGTATTTTGTTGTGTTAAGTAAACTGCATTGTGTAGAGGTTAAGAGTGATGGCCCTGTGATCAGGTGGGCAAGATTCATAGTGTTTTAGTGTTAAAACTCAGGTTGTTTATGGATCATTCAGTAAATACTTATTTAGCACCTACAATATGCCAGATACTATCCTATTAGGAATAACAACAGCAAAATAATCTTCCCTAAAAGTCAAACATTCCAGTAGAGCAGTCTTGAGTGGGGAAAGAAAATTTTTTTAAAAAGTAAATTGGTCCTGGCCGGGGGCTTGGTTGGAGCAAGGTCCTGAGCACCAAAATGGTTGTGTGTTCGTTCTATCCTCCATTGGGGCACATAATGAGGTTGTGAGTTCCAACCCCAGTCAGGTGCTTATGGGAGGCAATCAATCAATGTTTCTCACATTGATTTCTCTCTCTCTCTCTCATCTTTCTAAGATTGATGAAAAAACATATCCTCTGGTGAAGGTTAAAAAAATAAGTAAATTGTATAGTATATTAGAATGTAATAAATACTATGAAGACAAAGCTGGAAAGCGGAGTTAGGGAGAGTTAGGTGAGGAGAGGTACAGTTTTTTTAATAGAGTAAGTGTCAGGAGGCTTCACTGGGTTTGTGACATTCTTATCAGTGACCTGAGGAGGTCAAGGGAATGAGCGTAGGACTGTGTGGGGACAGCATCCAGATTCTACAGGGCAGCATGCAGTAGGAGGAAGGTTAGTGTAGCGGGAGTAGACTGGGTAGCAGGGGCTGTGGTAGATGAGATAGAAGGGTAGAACCTTATAGATCTTTGTAAGAACATTGGCTTTTACTCTGAGTAATCATTTTCACTTGAATGTTTAAAGCAGAAGGTAACATGATCTAGCTTATTTTTTGAAAGAATGACTTTGGCTATTTGTTAGGATCAGAAAGTAGGGAAGGGCAAGGGTGGAGACAGAGAGACCACTTAGGAAGCTTTTGCACTAATCCTGGTGAGAAATATTTGCTTGGGCCAAGGATGTACAATTGAGTTAGTAAAAAGCAATTGGATTCTGGCTGTATTTTGAAGGATTGAAGGTTTGTTTCAGTCATTGAAGCAAATGCTCAAGGATTGGATAAGGAGTGTAAGATAAAGAGGGGAGTAAAGATGGGTTCAAAAGATTTTGGCAGTAGTTGGAAGGATAGTTACCATGTACATAAAACTGAGAAGACCAAGAGGGAAGGGTAATTGAGAGTTCAGTTTGGGACATTTGAAGTTAAGTTCACCAGTAGACATGCAGGGAGAGATGTTGAATAGGCAGTTGGAGTTCATAAAGTATAGGCCAAAGAAATCAATTTGTGAGTGGTCAGGATATAGATGTAATTTAAAGCTATGGAAAAGAGATTTAGAAAGAGCAACCACAAGTTAGAAATAAATGCCAAAGAGTGTGGTGTTGCAAACCAAGTGAAGATGGAACTTCGGGGAATGGAGAATAACCAGGTATGTCAGTGCTGCTAGCAGATAAAGTGAAATGGGGACTGAGAATTGACAGCTGGGTTTAGCAACATTGAGGTCATCACTAATCTTAATAAAATAATACAGTAAGTAGTTTGGTGGAGCAAAAGCCTGATCAGAATGCAATAAAAAGGGCAGTGGAGCTAGAGGAGTTGGAGAGAGAGAGAATGTAGTCATTCTTTCAGGCATTGCCTAAACGAGAAGCAGAGAAAAAGGGCAGTATCTGGAGAAGGAAGTAGGATCAGAGGGTGTCGGGTTTTGTTGTGTTTATTTGTTTTAAGGTAGAAACAGTATTTTTTTTGGTGGAAATCATCCAGTAGAGAGGAGTGAAATTGATGATGCAAGGGAGAAGGAGGCGTTTCTAGGTCAGTGTCCTTGACTAGGCAAGAAAGGTTGGGAGCTTGGGTACAAATGGCAGGAGAGGCTAAAGTGAAGGGTACAGATGCGAGTGGGTTGGTGTATGTGAGGGTGGAAGTTTATGAAAGTTCTCTTTTGATTATTTCTGCCTCCTTAGTACTAAGAGTAAGAATGGGGAAGGAAGACGAGTTTGTGATTTGAGTAGAGGGGGGAGCACCAGGACTAGAGGGGAAGTTCTTACGTGATTTCTAAACAGTCTCTTTAAGATGAAAAGTAATCACAAATATAATTATTTGAAATTAAGAATCCCATTTTCCAGTTGAAATAATTGTATTGACTAATATGTTAAGTGGATTTGTAATATATTTTGATACATGTCAAATAATTTTCTAAAATTACATTGCTTATTGATTATACATTAACTCAGAAATTTATTGAATGTTTTTGCATAGTATACGTTTTGCAAAGAATAATCATAGTTACTGAATTTAATATTATCTTACATGTTTTTTACTATATTATTGCACTTTGTTCAGGGCTCTGTGTGACACCCCAGGTGTGGATCCAAAGCTTATTTCTAGAGGTTGGGTCTATAATCACTATAGATGGATTGTATGGAAACTGGCAGCTATGGAAGTTGCCTTTCCTAAGCACTTCGCTGCTAGATGCTTAAACCCAGAAAGGGTGCTTCTTCAGCTAAAATACAGGTAAGTTTACAGCATTCCACTATGTGCTCATACCCTGCAATATGATTCAGACTTATATGCAGCCTGTGACTTCATACCATCAAGGTACACGAGCCAGTGGGTGGTGAACTTGCCATCCCACCTGGTGTTCATTTGTACGGAGTAGTTCTCTTGTTGTCTCCCTGGCCCCACCCAAGGGAATTCATACACCTTTTACTTCCCTCTTCCCTCTCCCCCTCCTTAACTTCTTGTCATCTGAGAAGGATATGAATTTCCAATTTGATCCACTGTTTGCAAATTACTAATAAAACATTTTTGCATTTGGGAGTTTTAATATTTAACTGATACTTTAACAGCATAAAGCTTAATATACTTCTAGCTACTAAATTTTAAATTCTCTTCTATCTCAGTATTTCTTCAGTAAAAGTACTACATTTTTATTGTCAATTATTAGACGACCATTTTTACATTGAAATTGTAGACTCACAATTTCTAAAATAATGCGTTTTTCTTTTTAGATATGATGTGGAAATTGATAAAAGTCAAAGATCAGCTATAAAAAAGATAATGGAAAGGGATGACACAGCTGCAAAAACCCTTATTTTTTGTGTTTCTGAAATACTTCTACCAAGCTCAAGTTTACCTGAAACTTCTAGCAGTAAAACTAGTGATGTGGATATCAGCAAAGCAGCCACTGTTGAACTGACAGATGGATGGTACGCTGTGAAGGCCCAGCTGGACCCCCCTCTCTCAGCTCTCGTACAGAAAGGTAGATGGGCTGTCGGTCAGAAGATCATCACTCATGGAGCAGAACTGGTAGGCTCTCCTGATGCCTGTTCACCTCTTGAAGCCCCAGAATCTCTTAGATTAAAGGTATGTTAAATTAATGCACTCTCTTGATAAAAATCAGTCACTGATTCGGTTAAATTTTAGAAAGGTTTTACATCTAAAATTTTAAATATACTTATGCCTGTTAAGGATCTTTTTTTTAGTGTTATCTGGGTATAAGCAGCAGTTTCTTCAGACATACTTCTTAGAATGTATACCCATCATTAAGCTGTATGTGACTATATAAAGCTTATGACCCCCCAAAAAGTAGTCACTGATGCAACCCTCCCTGACCTCCCCATTCAGTGCCCACAAAGGCAACCACTGAAAATCCCCTTGGCTCTTTCTTGGCTTATATGCTGTGTCTTCTTCTCTCCTTCAGTTTAGACATTGACTTATATTAGCTCCCTGCTGTGAGAGAGGACTGAAGCATATAGTCAATGTTTTTGTTATAATGACTATGAAAAATATTTTTTGCAACTCAGCATACAATATGTATATGATTACATTTCCTTTTTAACAACTTACTGCTTTCCCTGGAGTTACTGTGTTGCCTTTTCTTTTCTCTCCTTAGTTTTCTGTGTCCTTAACCACCAACACAGGAGTTACATAAAACTCATCTCAGTGTTTTAAAATAA
Organism: Sturnira hondurensis; assembly: GCF_014824575.4. Classification (NCBI taxonomy): domain Eukaryota; kingdom Metazoa; phylum Chordata; class Mammalia; order Chiroptera; family Phyllostomidae; genus Sturnira; species Sturnira hondurensis. Next base: position 7,069,402 of record NW_028095541.1, read on the forward strand.
CCTTTTTGGGGTCCATTTCTTTTTCTTGGAGATCCTTGCCCCTCTCCATATTCTTGCTTTATTCTAAAGTGGTGATTTTCTATATAAGCTACATAGGTATCATCCTGGACAGTATTTTCACCTCTTTCTGTGTCAGTAGAATTTTCTCAATTTCATATCTTTCTAGATTTATTTTTTAGTTTTAAGGGCACACAACCTCCAGAGGCTTCTTGAGAAAGGAAGTGTGCAGCTGTTTTAATCATATTGTAAGGTTGGCCAAATGTAGACTTTGAGGTTCAAATAATTTATTTATAAGTTTGAAGATACTTCCTCTATTCACTTGTTGCTTCTAGTTGTAGCTTCTGCTGCATTCATGCTATTCCCAGTCGTTCATTATGGGATCTTTTTCCAAGACATTTTCAATATCATATGTCTCCAGTATTCTGAAATTTCATAATAATGTACTTTGATGTCAGCCTTACTTTTTAATCATTGTCCTGGGTACACAGTGGTAATTAGTCTATAAACATATGTCCTTCGTTGAGTTCTGGGAAAGTTCCTTGAAGTAGGTCTTTGATCATTTCTCCCCTTATATTTCTCTCTTTATTTTTTAAAATTCTGAATATTTAGGTACTAGGCCTCTTAGATTGGTCCTCTAATTTTCTTGTTTTTTTCCTCCTATCTTTCATTTTTTTGTCTTCTCTCCACCAATTTCTAGTTCTTAATTTTTCCTTTTAATCCCTAAAGTGAATCTGTGCCTGTTGGCATAAATGTTTAATTTTCAAGAGACCATTATAATTCCTTAATTTTTTTCTTTGTTATGACATCTGGTTCTTGTTACATGCATATAGCATCTTCTCATCTTTTTGAAGTGATTGATTAATATTTTTATTTATTTTAGTTTTTTATGCTTCATGTGTTTTTTTTTCCTATGAGAACCTCCTTTCTTGTTTGCATCTCAAGTTGGATACTTTCCTCAACTGATGATTGTTAGTTGTTCTTTCCTCTTCAAGAGTAAGGCACTAATGAGCTGATTAGAAGCTCTGTGTGAGGTGGAGCTTGTCAACCTGTTGGGTGGTAAGACAGGGATTTGATTTTTTTTCATTAGGAGACCCTCAAACATCAGTGACTGTTCTGAGAGCTAAACAGAATAAGGAAACTAAAGGGGGATTCATTTGCAGCATAAGGGTTTTTGTTGCTTTTTTGTTTTCAGTATAGCATCTCACTTGCACCCTAGCTACATCTGCCTGGTGGTCCAGAGTCCAGGATATGTGTGGCTCAGTCTCTTCAGAAAGTAAATGCTCATGGGTTCTTTCTGAGCCCAGAAGAGGGAAGAATAGTCACCAGGTTGCTTGGTAACTGAGGTTTTGATTACCTTCCTCCTGTTTTCAGTTCCTGCCTACAGAGGTACCTGTTGCCTTCAGTTTTCTTAAATTATTTTCTTTCATATTGGCTTTATAACAACAAGTTTGCTAGCTGAATAACCTTGGGTAGGTTATGTAATTTCTCTCATGCTTAAGTTTTGTTACCCATAAAAAGGGAATGAGTTTAAGAGTTGTTGTGAAGATTAGATGTTAATATGTGTAAAGTACTAACACCTTACCAGGCACCACAGTAAGTGCTCTGTGAGTGTTTGCTATTTTTATTAACTGGGATTATTCTTTAGCTGTTTTATTATCTACTACTCATCCAACAAATGATTAACTTCCAAAATTTTGGTAATTATATCATCTACTGTCCTCTCCAGTTCTTTGTTTTTGTAGGGGTTTTTTTTTTAGGAAGCCTAAATAAGTATATTTCAACCCATCATGTTTAAATTGAATTGTTTTATGAGTTTTCTAATACAGGCATACTTCTGAGATATTGTGGGTTTGGTTCCAGACCACCATGATACAACACATATCTCAATAACATGAGTCACATGAATATTTTGGTTCCCCGTTGCATATAAAAGTTGTTTACTTGTAGTCTAGTGGTTTTCAACCTTTTTCATCTCGTGGTACACATAAAGTGGTTACTAAAATTCTGTAGCACACCAAGAAACTTATACTTTTTGTCAATCTAACTAAAAAAAGGTATAATTTTTATTTTGATCCTCACCCGAGGACATTTTTTCTCTCTTTTAGAGAGAAGGGAAGGGAGAGGGGAAGAGAGGGAGAGAAACATCAATGCAAAGCATTGATCTGTTGCCTCCTGCATGCACCCAGGCTGGGGATCAAACCCACAACCCAGGCATGTATCCTGACCAGGAGATGAAACCTCAACCTTTTAGTTATTGGGATGATACTCCAACTGACTGAGCCACACCAGCCAGGGCAAAATAGGTATAATTTTGATTCATTCACATCAGATGGCTATTATTATGTTAGCTATTGTCATTTTTTGATTTGACAGTCTAAGAGAAAAGAAGTCAGTGCCTTTTTCTACATAATCAGGTATTGCATGTTTTTAAAATACTTGTGGCACACCACTGTGCCTCTCATGGCTGTGGCACCAGTTGAAAATTGCTGCTGTAGTCTATTAAGTTTTCAATAGCATTGTGTCTAAAAAAGCAATGTGCATACCTTAATTAAAAAATACTCTGTGTCCTAAAAATGCTGACCATCATCTGAAGCTTCAACAAGTTGTTTTCCTGGTGGAAGGTCTTGCCTCGGCACTGATGGCTGCTGATTGATCAGGTGGTTGTTGCTGAAGGCTGGGGTGGCTGTGACAGTTTCTTAAAATGAGACAACAGTGACGTCTGCTGCATGGATGGACTCCTCCTTTCACAAACAATTTCTCAAAGATCACTGATCACAGGTCACCATACCCTAATAAAAATGAAAAAGATTTCTTTGAAATACTGTGAGAATTACCAAAATGTGACACAGGCACAAAGTGAGCAAATGCTGCTGGAAAAATGGTGCCAATAAACTTATTTGATTCAGGGTTGCCACCAACCTTCAGTTTATAAAATGCACACAATATCTGTGAAGTGTAATAAAGCATACTGCAATGAAACAAGGTATACCTATAGTCATATTTACATGACATTGAGACTTTAGAGCAGTATGAACAATTTTTTTAAACAGCTTTATTGAGACAATTCACACACCATGCAATTCATCCAATGAAAGTGGTAATTCCATGGTCACAGAGTTGCACAGCCATCACCACAATGACTTTTAGAGTGTTTTCACCACCAGCCCACTGTCTGTTGGCAGCACCAATCTTCCTCAGCTTTTAGATGCCCACAGGTCTTCCTCAACCTGAAAAGGAAAAAGAGCCTCCCTTAACCCTGCTCTACACTCTCTGACCATTGTACAATAGGTTTCCCTCTTTCCACAATTTAGTCTCTTTTAAAAAAAATGTTTTTAACAACTTTAAAATTATAGTTGACATTCAATACTGTATTAGTGTCAGGCATACAGCATTGTGGTTTGTTTGTACACTTCACAAAGTGGTCTCCCCAATATTTCCAGGACCTGCCTGGTACCATATATAGTTATTACAATATTATTGACTATATTCCCTATCCTGTACTTCCCACTTTGTTGACTATTGTGTAACTGCCACTTTCTACCTCTTAATCCCTTCCCCTTTTTCACCCAGGACCCTAGCCCACCTCTTCTCTGGTGACCTTCAGTTTGTTCTCTGCATCTGAGTCTGTTGCTTGAATAATTTGTAAGATACTATATTTTGAAAGTATAGTATCTTGCTGTCTAATATTTTTATTTTTTTACATTTTTTCTACTTAATAACTTTCTTCATGACACTTTTTAAAGTGATATTTTTAAAGAAGTCCTAAAAAAATGAAAACCTTATGAAGTCTGAAATAGAATTGAATGTATTTACTGAACTTATGAACTGATGTATTTCTTAATTTATTCAGATTTCTGCTAACAGTACCCGGCCTGCTTGCTGGTATGCCAAGCTTGGATTCTCTCTGGACCCTAGACCTTTTCCTCTGCCCTTGTCATCACTTTTCAGTGATGGGGGAAATGTTGGTTGTGTTGATGTAGTTATTCAAAGAGTATACCCTATGCAGGTACGACTTATTCTTGAAACTTACTCTGTATTTCTCTCTTTTGAGACAATTAATTTGAATGATTCCTCCTTACTGTGTATTTCTGTTTGATGCTTTTTTACAGTGGATGGAGAAGACACCATCTGGATTATACATATTTCGCAATGAAAGAGAAGAAGAAAAGGAAGCAGCAAAATATGTGGAGGCCCAACAAAGGAAACTAGAATGCTTATTCACTAAAATTCAAGCACAATTTGAAGAGCGTGAAGGTAAAATGAGTTGTACATTACAAGTTTATATGAAAACAGGTTTGTTTTTTTTTAATTAGAGATCTTGGAGGCTTCTAATTTAAATTATCAGATAAATTAGATCAGATAAATTATCTTTAAGTAATAGATTTATTCTAATTCTGAATCAGTTTATTTATTTTGAAATATATTTTATTGACTGTGCTATTACAGTTGTCCCATTTTTTTAACCTCCCCCTGTGTATTTTGTACCCACCATTTACGCTTCTTATTCTCTGTACCTTTTCTCCCCATTCTCCCCCCTCCTCCTCCCCATAATAACCCTCCATGTAATCTCCATTTCTATGATTTTGTTCCTTTTCTAGCTGTTTGCTTAGTTTGTTTATGCTTTGGGGGTTTTTTTTAGGATCAGTTGCATTTCACTCTTCTACTACTGATCATCTATTTCTTAGATAAGTCCCTTTAACATTTCATGTTATAAGGACTTGGTAATGATGAACTCCTTTGACTTTACCTTATTTGGGAAGGATTTTATTTGCCCTCCCATTCAAAATAATAGCTTTGCTGGATAGAGTAATCTTGGAAGTAGGTACTTGCCTCTCATGACTTGGAATAATTTCCCACCCCTTCTTGACTGTAAGATTTCTTTTGAGAAGTCAGGTGATAGTCTTGTGGGAACTCCTTTGTAGGTACCTGTCTCCTTTTCTCTTGCTGCTGTTAAGATTCTCTCTTTATCTTTAAACTTGGGTAACTTAATTATGATGTGCTTGGTGTGTTCCTCCTTGGGTCCAACTTCTTTGGGACTCTCTGAACTTCCTGGACTTCCTGGAAGTCTAGTTCCTTTGCCATATTGGAGAAGTTCTCCTTTATTATTTTTTCAAACAGTTTTCAATTTTTTGCTCTTCTGCTTCTTCTGGCACCTCTGTGATTTGGATGTATGGATGTTTAAAGGTGTTCCAGAGGTTCCTAAGCTATGCCTCATATTTTTAAATTCTTGTTCCTTCATTCTATTCTGGTTGAATGTTTATTTCTTGCTTCTCCAAATCATTGATTTGAGTCCCAGTTTCCTTCCACCACTATTGGTTCTCTGTACATTTTTCTTTATTTCACCTTGCATCACCTTCACTTTTTCATCTATTTTGCAACCATACTCAACCATTTCTGTGAGCATCCTGATTACCAGTGTTTCGAACTCTGCATCTGATAGTTCGGCTATCTCTTCATTACTTAGTTCTTCTTTTTGGATCTTTGATCGGTTCTTTCATTTGGGCCGTGATTTTTTGTCTTGGCGTGCCTGTTAGATAGTAAGGGGAGAACCTTAGGTATTCACCAGGGTGGGGCAATCCACTTGGCTGCATTATGGTGCTATATGTGGGGGGAGGGGTCCAAGAGGGAACAATGGCCCTTGCTCAGCTCAGCCAGCTTTCAGTCATTTCCCCTACGACCTACAAGCCAATTAAGCTCTTCTCTGGTGCTGTTTCCTGGGTGGGTGGGCTTGTGTATTTTTTAGGATCCTGCCGGCCCCTCTAATGAACACCTCTGAGGCTGAGTGTTTCTCCCGCCACTGCAACCCCCAGAGGTTTTTACAGTCAGAGGTTTTGAGGCTTTCTTTACCCACACTGGAACCCTGGGTTCCACAGTCTTTCTTGCTTCTTAGTTCCTCCCAGTTTACCTGCATGCAAATGTGGGACCACCCTGTCTGCCAGCCACTGCCTCACCCACCTGGTCCTCCAGTCTCCACTCTGCTGCACATCCTCTCCACCCCGGCTGCCTGTCTTTGCCCCTCCTACCAGTCTGGATGAATGTTCCTTCTTTAACTCTTTGAGGATAGGGCTTCCATACAGTTTGATTTTTCTGACAGTTCGGATTATTTTTTGTTTTTAAATTTGTTGTTCTTCTTTTGGTTGTTGCACAAGGAGGCAAAGTCTACCTACACCTCCATCTTGGCCAAAAGTCCTAAATCAATATTTTATATTCTCTCTTTTTTTATTTTTGCTTTTAAAAAATTGTTGACCCTATTACAGATGTTCTCCACTTTTCCTCTCTTTGTTTTCCTCCACTCAGCTTGTGCCCTCCTCCCCTGACCTTCACCACACTGTTTTTCTGTGTCTATGAGCTATACATGTATATTCTTTGGCTTATCTCTTCACCTTCTATCCAGTCTTCACTACCCACCTCCCCTCTGAGATGTTAGTCTGTTCCATGTGTCCATGCCTCTAATTCTATTTTGTTCATCAGTCTATTTTGTTCATTAGATTCCACATATAAGTGAGGTCATATGGTATTTGCCTTTCACTGAGCATATTACTCTACAGGTCCATCCATGCTATGGCAAAGGGTAAGAGTTTCTTCTTTTTTACATCCTCATAGTATTTCATTATGTAAATGTACCACACCTTTTTTATCTATTCATCTACCGATGGACACTTGGGCTTTTAAAAAATATTATTACATGAACAGACAAATAATCAATGAACTGACCCCAAATTATTATAACTTAATTCAATACACTGAGCTTTTAGATACTTATAATTGTCTTAGGCAATAATACATGACATACCCATAGCACTATTCAGAAGTCTTTAGTAAACCCCCTCTTAAGCTTCAGTACTAAAGCATTTATAGTACCTTTTGCAGTATTAGAGAAAGAACAGCAGTGTGGGAAAGAGCCATGAAATTATTTTCCTCTAGATAAGTTCTGTATACCACTTACATGTAAAGTATAAAAAAGACAAACTCATAAAAAATAGACAATATAATAGTGGTTACCAGGGGATGGGGTGATGGGTAATACCAATGGTATTTAAGTACAAACTTGCAACAAGTAATAAATAAGCCAGAGATCTAATGCTCAGTATACTGAATATAAAGAACTATATTGTACTACAGTTATGCAATGTGATATTCATAGAAAGAACAATTATATTGCATACATAAATATATAACAAAAACAATAATATTGCGTGTATAAATGTATCAAAGTAACATGTTGTACACCTTAAATTTACACAATGTCATATGTCAAATACATTAAAAAGAAGAAAAAAAGCACTCAAAAAATTATTTTCCCATGAACCATTGTCATTCTCTTTCTTCTGTGTCTTTTTCTTCATTATGTAATTTTGCAGTTTTTGTTATTGCAGTTGTTTAGTTTTATGTTGTTTTACTTCGAGCTAGAACTTGTTTTTCCTATGGCATCAATTTTCTTTTTTTTTTTAATATATTTAATTGATTATGCCATTACAGTTGTCCCATTTTTCCCCCTTCATTCCCCTTCACACCCCCTCTCCCACCATTCCCCCCCTTTTAGTTTGTGTCCATGTGTCACAAGTTCTTTAGATTCTATATTTCCCGTACTATTCTTGCCCTGCCCCCTGTCTACTTTCTACTTACTGTCTATGCTACTTATTCTCTGTACCTTCTCCACCCTTCTCCTCCCACTCCCCTGTTGCTAACCCTCCACGTGATCTCCATTTCTGTGGCTCTGCTCCTGATCTAGCTGTCCTCTTGGTTTGCTTTTGTTTTAGGTGTGGTTGTTAATAACTGTGAGTTTGCTGTCCTTTCACTGTTCATATTTTTTATCTTCTTTTTCTTAGATAAGTCCCTTTAACATTTCATATAATAAGGGCTTGATGATGATGAACTCCTCAAATTTGACCTTATCTAAGAAGTACTTTATCTGCCCTTCCATTCTAAATGAAAGCTTTCCTGTATAGAGCAATCCTGGATGTAGGTCCTTGCCTTTCATGACTTGGAGTACTTCTTTCCAGCCCCTTCTTGCCTGTAAGGTCTCTTCTGAGAAATCAGCTGACAGTCTGATGAGAACTCCTTCGTAGGTGACTGTCCCCTTATCTCTTGCTGCTTCTAGAATTCTCTCCTTCATTTTAATCTTGGCTGATATAATTCTGATGTGCCTTGGTGTGTTCCTTCTTGGGTCCAACTTCTTTGGCACTCTCTGAGCTTCCTGGATTTCCTGGAAGTCCGTTTCCTTTGCCAGATTGGGGAAGTTCTCCTTTATCATTTGTTCAAATAAGTTTTCTACTTGTGGCTGTTCCTTTTCTCCTTCTGGTACCCCTATAATTCGGATGTTGGGACGTTTAAAGATGTCCTGGAGGTTCCTAAGCCTCTCCTCATTTTTTTGAATTCTTGTTTCTTCCTTCTCTTCTGTTTGGTCATTTTTTTCTTCCTTCTAGTCCACTCCCTTGATCTGAGTCCCAGTTTCCTTTCCATCACTATTTGTTTCCTGTGCATTTCCCTTCATTTCACTTAGTTTAGCCTTCATTTGTTCCTCTAATTTGTGACTATAATCAGCCAGTTCTGTGAGCATCCTGATCACCAGTATTTTGAACTGTGCATCTGATAGGTTGGCTATCTCTTGGTGACTTAGATGTATTGGCTCCGGGGCTTGGAGCTGTTCTTCTTGAGCCATAATGTTTTGGTGTGTTTGTGCCTGTTACATATGAGAGGCGGAGCCTTAGGTGTTCACCAGGGTGGGGCTATCCAGTAGCTGGGCTGTGACTCTGTATGTGGGGGCGGGGTCAGAGAGGGGCAGTGGTGTTTGCTCTGTTCTCTCTTGGATCTCGGTCCCCTCTGCTGCTTCCCGAAAGCAAAGTGGGTCCCCCTGGTGCTGGCTCCCAGGTGTGTGGGCCCGTGCACCCTCCAGGACTCTGTGGGTCTCTGCAACAAACTCTCTGTGAGCCTGGGAACTTCTCCCGGTACCTCGACCCCCAAAAGTTTTTCCAATTGGTGCTTTTAAGCTTTAATTCCCATCACTGGGGCCCTAGCCTGTGTGGTCTGTCTCACTGCTCACCCCTTCGCCTGGTTTATCTGAGTGTGAATGTGTGAACATAGTCAGTCAGCTGCCTTGCACCCCCACTGTGTCTGCCCATTGCCACCCCACTCTTGGGATCTGCCAAGTGCCGCTTGCGCTCCTGGATCAGTCTGGCCACTTTTTTTCTCTGCAACCCCACTCCGCTAGCCGCTGGCTCCGCCCCTCTTACCAGTCTGGCTGAATGGTTCGTTGTTGTTGGACTTCCGTACAATTCAATTTTCTGTGTTTTGGTTGCATTTTTGCTACTAAAAGTTTGTTGTCTTTAAACTTGGTTGTGCGAGGAGGCACAGTGTTTCCACCTACGCCTCCAACTTGGCCGGAAGTTGCTATGACATCAGTTTTAATAGTAAAAATCATAGTGTTTTTGCTTACAGGTCATGTAATTTATTTTTCTATCTATCTTTTTTATTGCTGAAAACTATGTTCTGCTTTTCTTTATGATTTTCTGTATTATTTAACCTCATGTTCTATATAAATCTGCAAAAGAATTACACTCTCAAGATGTGATTTGTTTAAACATACTGTTTAGTTCATACTGTTTTCATGATAAGTGAATTGTGGATTTACTTAATTTACAAAAAAATCAGGTAAACTCTTTGACATGTTTTTAAAAGATTTTATTGATTTATACTTTGAGGGAGAGGAAGGGAAGGAGAGAGAGGGAGAGAAACATCAATGTGTGGTTGCCTCTCACTTGTCCCATACTGAGGACTGGCCCACAGCCCAGGCATGTGCCCTGATTGAGAATTGAACCCGTGACACTTTGGTTCTCAGGCCCTTGCTCAATCCCCTGAGCTACACTAGCCAGGGCTCTTTGACAATGTTTTAAATCATGAATACATTAGCTTCACATTCTCCTAGAAAGCTTATTTTTTAACTTCCTTTGTTTGTGTGCTTTTTCCTTGGTTGTCTTTTTTTCGGGGTTGTTAACTTTGTGAATTAGCTAATGAGTAATGCTGTTTTCCCTAGAAAATGTAACAAAACAATGTGCGCCGTCATGTGCACTAACCAGACAGCAAGTATGTGCTTTGCAGGATGGTGCAGAGCTCTATGAAGCAGTAAGGACTGTGCCAGACCCCAGTTCCCTTGAGGTGAGAGAAGAAGAGGGCATGTTATGGGCATTCTCTGGCTGTCACGGGAAGCAGTATGTTGAAATGCTGTTTCTCAAAGGGGGTGTTTGTATTTCTGGGATCCATAGTGATGAACTAGACATGGTGGTATAGTTATGATTCTGTATCAAATAAAGGATAGGTAGGAGCATTAAGTAATTTTATATATTAAATAAATGTGGTTTAAAATAGATACAAAACATGTTTTATTACTTTCAAAATAAAACAAGTATCTTCAAAGCAGTTTCCATGTTCTCAGCTCTTTCTCAGATCCTACCCAGAAACTATTTCGTGATCTTTGCCTGAAAGGGACTTAAATAGACAAGTGCAGAAGAATTAAACTGTATTAGAAATAGCACAGGCTTTAGAATCATGCCTCTGCCTTTTACTAGCAAAGCACATTGGACATAAAATAGCTTTAAAATGGGTGTAAAATAAGTTGTTCTAGGATCAAATTACATAATATATGTAAAAGAATACTGTTAATAAAGTTTCTTATAAATGTTAGTTTCTATTGTTAGAACATCATTGTATATATTAAGGTAAACTACCTCCTAAATTTGTAGACACTCAGGTATGTAATTAATGCCTGGATTGGTTTGCTAGATAGGGAGGAGGTGAGAAATTTTAGGGATGTTGTTGTTTGTTTATTGATAATTCTCATTAATTTGGTGACAATAAATATTGTATATAGCCTTAAGTTTTTTTAAATAAATGAGACTACAAGAAAATAAATAAACAATTCTCCACCAAGAGCCTAAGCAGTGCTGTTCTGAATAGAATTCCCTCATATTCCAAAATGATACAACTCAGATTCTCTCTGTGAAATTTGAGTCTGGTTTGAAAGCCTGTGAGTGTATTTGCTATAAGTCTGTGAGTTAAGGCTTTGTTTTGCTTTCCTGATACATCATTTGCTTCTATAGCTTATATTATTACATATGTTGAAACTTGGGCTTTCTCTGAGTCATCATGAAGATAGTTTTAATTTCATTTACAAAATTTAATGAAATATTTATTAGTCTGGTATCCCTTTATATAATTTATTATAAGGAGGAAGTAATGAGCAGAATGAGAGTTGGAGGGCTAAATTCTAGACATGGTCCTACCATTTTGTATCTGGACAAGTGATTTATCTCTTAGGCTTTCTGTCTACCTCCTATCAAAGGAAGGTCTGAGAGGGGCCAATCTCTATGGTTCTGAGTTTATATGATGCTGACATTTCACTCAGGTAAAGTTATCACTAAAATTATTAGAGGGAAAAATAACCATCAATTTCTGAAACACTGTGTCAAAAGGATTTGTTTTCAGGGACAGTGCTGAATGTTGTGGGTCTTTGGAAATCATAGATTTCTTTTTTAACTCTTGTTTAAACACTGTCTACATTTTTAGCCCTTTTCAGAGTACAGCGTTCAAGTCTCCCTGCCCCATGTACATCATGAGGTTAACATTTGTAAGGGAGCAGCATTCTAGTGTGTTATTTGTCAGATTCCATTTCCTGTTTTTTTAATTTAATTTTATTTTTTGTTCATTCATTCATTCTTGTTACACTGGTTGAAATTCCAAAGAAGTGAAGACGACAGCAGTTTGTTGTAGTGATTGAGAGAGAAGTGTGGAGATAACAAGAAGTGCTATAGCATGTGTCTGGTTTGGGTTTTTTTGTTTTTTGTTGTTATTTTAGAGAGAGAAACTGATTTGTGTTCTACTTACTTATGCATTTATTAGTTGATTCTCATTGTGCCCTGATCAGAGATCAAAGCTACAACCTTGGCGTATCAGGATGATGCTCTAACTGACTGAGCAGCCAGGCCGGGGCTAGCACATGTCTGTTTAAATTGTATCACTTCTTTCAGAGAGTTCATGAAATTACACTACGGGGGCTAAGAATGAGGGTTCTTGAGTTAACTGTACCTATGTGCCTCTGCAGTTATTTATTCCCTTTCACCTCAGTTTCATCATCTACAACATGGAAACAATAAGAGTACCTACCTCATAGGGTTATTGTACAGATCAAGTGAATTAACAAATTTCCCGCACATAGATCCATTTCTCAAATAGAGTGAACTTTCACATGTTAGCCATTTAGAATGTCATTGATGTTGATGGATGTGATTATTAGAGTACATTTATAAGCAGGGATTGTTTTGGCTCCAAGAAAGTTGATCACAAAGATTAGTAAACAGTTTAAGACACCAGAACATATTTGTTATGTGATAAGCTGAGTACATTATTTTCAATTTTTGTATTGTCACACCCTTAAAATGAACTCAACTCTGTTGTGTTTTACCCCCAATTAAAGGGATTCAATTATAATAGATGAGGTGTATTGTTTTTGTTTTGTTTGCTTTTTATTCCAACCTTAAATGTTTTCATATGTTAAATGATCACAGGCTTATTTTAGTGAAGAACAGTTACGAGCCTTGAATAATCATAGACAGATGTTGAACGACAGGAAGCAAGCACAGATCCAGTTGGAATTCCAGAAGGCTATAGAGTCTGCTGAGAAAGGGGAGCAAATGTTATCAAGGGATGTTACAGCTGTGTGGAAGTTGCGTATCATAAGCCATGAGAAAAAAGAAAAAGATTCAGGTCAGTATGTAAATTTTTTGTTTTTATAGATTTTAAGTTAAAGTATTATATTAGTAAAATGATTTCAAATGCTAGATGAAGTGTAAAGTTAGTGCATATCAGAGGAGCAAAGTCTACCATTGCCCGCAAAATGATGATAGAATCTTTAGATCTTTGTTGTTGTCAGTGTTATTTATTTTTTAGGTAGAAAAATTATTTTTCATTTAGTATAAATTTTTAACAGGGTTACATATGATCCAAAGCTTTTATGAGTTTCTCTACCTGACAGTGATCTCCAAGGATGCCAACAAGGCTCCAAACTTGGCTTCCACTCACTTGGAAACCAACATAACATACTTCATCCCTCCCTGAGAATCTGGGAAGGAAAGTTGGCAGAAACAAATGCTGAACCGGCAGCTTTGTGATTTCTGGTAGAACCAGGTTCTGGAGCTAACTGGTGAAGGGTGGGGAGCTCTCAAAGGAGCTGTGGTCCCCAGGCCCACCGACTGAAACCACTGCATGGTCAACCAGCTCTTCTCCCTTCCATTCCCTAGCTTTGCCCTTCTTTTTTGTCATTCTTGGCTCTTTCCTGCCTCTGTCTCTTCTTGGCTGTTTTTCCCAGCCTCACACCTCTGTTTTCATGTCCTGCAGTGTGGCCCCCAAAAGACAGCCATGGTTTTCAGTCCTTTGTGACTGCTGAAAGTTCCAAAATATCAAAATCAAAGAGATACTTCTTAGCACTTGGAGATGAACATTTTTAGTAGCCCTGCAGTCCTTTAGAACTCATGACCAAATTTTTCTACCAAGTAGAGGAGAAGAGCCTACCAGGTCCACCAGGTCCTTTTCCACCAGGTCCCATCCTAAGGCAGCCCCTGGGTTGGAGCAGAGTCCATTAGGACAAAGGGAGCGCCATGGGTCTCACCTGTGCCCTCAGAGGAGCCTGGGTCTTCCAGGTCTCCACAGATGCTAGAATCTGGCCCAGATTCCTCTTTCAGGCTAACCTTGGAACCAAAAAGGAGACTTCCCGGGGTGAGGTTACCAAATTTTTCGTGACAGTCGCTTTAGTGTTTAATGAAAACTAAGGACTAGCAATTCTAAATAAAATGTTCTCCTGGTTAGTCCATTGGGAAGAGACCAAATGTATTTGGGATCAACGACAGAGAAGGGCTTTTAGCTGCCTCCCCCACCCCATTTCCCATTCACCTGCTCGGATCACTGGCTTTTCCTGCCCTGGGGTAAAATTTGTTCTGTTATCTCTCAGTTCAGAAGTCTGGAAGGAACTAGTTGGGTTCTCTGCTTTAGTGTCTTGTGAGGCTGAAATCCAGGTGTCAGTTGGCTGCATTTTTATCTCATGCGCAGGGTCCTCTTCCAAGCTCACTGTAGTTCCTGACAGAATGTATTTGCTGTGGTTATAAATCTGAGATCCCTATTTCTTGTGCAGCATGTGCTTCTAGAAGCCTCCTGCATTCTGTTTATATGGCCTTCTCCCTTGTCAGACCAGTGACAGTGCATTGCATTCTTCTCATGCTTGACTCTGATTTTGTTGTCTTAAGTATTCATTTTTAGACAGGAATTTTAATAATTACAAGTTCTTCCATTGTCTTTTTCCGCTTTATCTGAATAGTCATCTTAAGTATCTGGAGACCATCATCAGATTTATGTTCTCTGCTGGCAGAGGGAAAGAGATACAGAATCTATCATCTTGCAACATCAAGATCTAAAAATAAATCTGGAAGAGCTACCATACAGTTAACAGCAACCAAAAACACTCAGTTTCAACAAATACCAGTATGTTCTTCTCATTGTAATTTTTTAATTTTGATAAATGCATATGAGTTTATAGAATCTACACATGCTAATTTTTTTTCCTTGTAGGCTTCTGATGAAATACTGTTCCAAGTTTATCAGCCCAGGGAGCCCATTCCCTTCAAACAGTTATGGAATCCAGGCTTCCAACCACACTGTTCTGAGGTGGATCTAATAGGATTGGTAGTTTCTGTTGTGAAAAAAAAAGGTAATGTGCAGCATATTTAGTTGTAGCTTTTAAAAACACTGTCTTTTAAAATTTGTCTTAGGATTCATTGGAACTACGAATCAGCAAATTTGGTAACTAGTGATTTGAAAATAGGCCTGTTTTAACCTCAATTCTTAATGTAGATCAGTTGTACAGTGTTACAAGGGAAGGACTTACATCCCATTCTGACTACTTAGTTTTAAAGAAATTGCTAGAAAATTTTATACAGGGTTTAGTGATTACTATTAGATAATTATAATTTTCCTGTGCAGTTAACTGTACATTTAAGCCTCTGTCTCCAGCTTTGATTTGGGGGTTATTTTTCTCTTTGCAGTATCTCTCATTATCCCTAATGATATCTATTCATTGTTCTAAAGCCTACTTTTTAAAATATAGCTACTCCAATATTTTTTAATATATTTTATTGATTATACCATTACAGTTGTTCTATTCCCCCCTTCATTCCCCTCCACCCGCACACTCCCTCCCCCACCATTCTCCCCCCCTTAGTTTATAACCACGTGTCTCAAGTTCTTTAGATTCTATATTTCCCCCACCATTCTCGCCCTCCCCCCTATCTATTTTCTACCTACCATCTATGCTATTTTCTGTGCCTTCTCCCCCCCTCTCCTCCTTCCACCCCACTGTTGCTAACCCTCCATGTGTTCTTCATTTCTATGGTTCCACTCCTGATCTAGCTGTCCTCTTGGTTTGCTTTTGTTTTAGGTGTGGTTGTTAATAACTGTGTGTTTGCTGTCCTTTCACTGTTCATATTTTTCATCTTCTTTTTCTTAGATAAGTCCCTTTAGCATTTCATATAATAAGGGCTTGGTGATGATGAACTCCTTGAACTTGCCCTTATCTGAGAAGCACTTTATCTGTCCTTCTATTCTAAATTAAAGTTTTGCTGGATAAAGCAATCTTGGCTGTAAGTCTTTGGATTTCATGACTTGGAATACTTCTTTCCAGCCCCTTCTTCCCTGTAAGGTCTCTTTTGAGAAATCAGCTGACAGTCTGATGGGTACTCCTTTGTAGGTGACTGTCCCCTTATCCCTTGATGCTTCTAGGATTCTCTCCTTCATTTTAATCTTGGCTAATGTAATGATGATGTGCCTTGGTGTGTTCCTTCTTGGGTCCAACTTCTTTGGGACTCTCTGAGCTTCCTGGATTTCCTGGAAGTCCGTTTCCTTTGCCAGATTGGGGAAGTTCTCCTTTATTATTTGTTCAAATAAGTTTTCCACTCGTGGCTGTTTCTTTCCTCCTTCTGGTACCCCTATAATCCGGATATTGGAACGTTTAAAGATGTCCTTGAGGTTCCTAAGCCTCTCCTCATTGTTTTGAATTCTCATTTCTTCATTCCTTTCTGGTCGGATGTTTCGTTCTTCCTTCTGGTCCATTCCATTGATTTGAGTCCCAGTTTCTTTTCCATCGCTATTGGTTTAATAGTGTCTTGAATTGTGCTTCTGAGAGGCTGGCAATTTCTCGGTTGCTTAGAGTTATTGGCTCTGGGACTTTGAGTTCTTCTTGCGCCATCTTTTGGGCTGTTTGTGCCTGTTACGTAGCAGGATTGGAACCCTAGGTCTTCACCTGAGCAGGGCAACTCAGTCGCTGGGTTGTAATGCTGTATGTGGGGGCAGGGTCAAAGAGGAGCAATGGCGTCCCATCTGCTGTCTCCTGCCGCGACCCCCACCGACGCCGCAGCCACCACTGTCACCAGGCTCAGGCGTTTCGTTCCACTGCATGAGAGTGTGCTACCACCGTCAGCCCTCCACCACTGGGTTCGCCCCCTGGGGCCTGCGCGGTCCATCTCACTGTGCGTGAATGTGCAACCGCGGTCAGTCTGCCCCGCACCCCGACTGGTTCCGGGCTGCCTGCGCACCTAGGTCAGGGGATCTGTCCTGCCTGACCCAGCTCCGCTGCTGGTCCCGCCTCTCTTACCGTCCTGTTGAACGGTTTGTAGTTGTCGGACTTCTGTATAATTCAGTTTTCTGATCTTTGGTTGTGCCTTTGTTTCTCCAAACCTTTGTTGTATTCAAACTTGGTTGTGGGAGAAGGCACAGTGTTTCCACCTATGCCTCCATCTTGGCAGAAGTCCTACTCCAATATTTTTTATCATTGGTGTTGGTTTGCATGGTATAGTATTTTTCATTCCTTTATTTTTAACTTATCAATATTTTTATATTCAAAATTTGTTTTTGGTAGACAGCATGTTAGGTCTTGCCTTACCCAATCTGATGATCTGTATCTCTTAACTGGTTTTATCTAAGCATCTTTAATGTGATTATTGGTATTGGTGGATTAAAATTTTCTACCCTGCTGGCTGTTTTCTGTTTGTCCCATCAGTTCTTCATGTAGGAGAGCAGTTCTTATGATGTTTCTATGTGGTAGTAGCCATCGTCTCAGAGTATCTTTTAAAGAATATTTGTATAGCAAAGAGGCCCGGGAAGCAAATTTCTCTCCTATGCAGGAAGTCTGATCACTTTTCCTCTGAGTTTTTGTTTCTGATTCTGGTTTGTTTGTTTGTTTGTTTGTTTGTTTTTGAGATTCCACATATAAGTGAGATCATCCAATACTGGTCTTTCTCTGTCTGACTTATTTCACTTGGCATAATGCCCTTAAGGTCCATCTGCATTGTTGCAAATGGCAGAACTTCCTTTTCTATGGGTGAATAGTATTCCCTTATATATACCACATTTTTTTAACTATTCCCCTATTCACAGACGCTTAGGTTGTTCCCTGTCTTGGCTGCTATGAATAATGCTATAGTGAACAAGTGAGGGCAGATATCCGTTAAACATGCTGATTTTGTTTCCTTTAGACATATACCCAGAAATGGAAATGGTGGGTCATAACAGTAGTTCTATTTTTAATTTTTTAAGGAATAAATAATTTCAAATAACAAAGAAATAGCCATGATTTGTGTGGCTCAGTAGATGGAATTCTGGACTTCAAACCGAAAGGTTGCTGGTTCAGTTCCCAGTCAGGGCACATGCCTAGGTTGTGGGCCAGGTCCCCCGTTGGGGGCATGTGAGACGCAACTGATCGAAGTATCTCTCACATGTCAGTGTTCCTCTGTTTCTCTTTCTCCCTCCCTTCCCCACTCTCCAAAAATAAGTAAATAGAAATGTGAGTTTTTTTAAAGAAAAGAAATAACCTTTGCCGTGCCAGCTTCAGTTTTTATTACTCTCAACATCTCAGCCAAGTACATCTATATTTTATTCCTTAAATATGACATTGCACACTCCTTTTTCCTTATCTCTTTCCATATATTCTATCTATAAAGTCCAACTCTTGTCTCCCTGAGTAGTAGGCAGTGTCAAAACCAGCTGAGGTCTGAGTTAATGCACAAAGACTTCTATTTATTGATGGTTTTGTGCCTGGCATCCCAGTGTTCTCCCCTAGCAGTTTGTTCTTCACTCCACTTCACCTGTGTTGATGTCTTCCTTGCTCTTCTTGGGCCCACTGAGCTCGCTTTCATCACAGAGCCTTTATACTCACTGTTGTTCCTCCCAGAAGCTTCTCCCCAACAGCCACATGGCTGGCTCCTTTTGCTCTCTCAATCACTGGTGAAATGCAGCCTTCTAAATGGCCTTCCCCTGATGACCATTTGTAAAAGAACAGTACTCTCTTCCTTCCCCAACCTAACTTTAAATTCTCCGTAGCACTGAGCAGCACCTGACAATATGTTTATGTTTTTTTGTCTCCTTCTTCCAGAATATTAGCTATTCGAGGACAGAGACTTTGATACTTCTGTATCCTCAGCTCCTAACACCGTGCCTGGTGCAGGGTTAGGTCTTAAATATTTGCGGGATTCCTTACTTACAAACTTCCCTGTCATGTTTCTCCCTTCCCCTACTCTTTGGCTAAGATTTAGAGTCCATCTCCTTTTCGAAAAGGCCTTGTATGCACTGTATTTCACAAGTTCCTCATATTTTTTTCATGCGTACCTATTACCTTAATTTCAAAACTATACCTTACCTAGGCATAATAGTGTGAGATCATGCTTTCTTTCCTTCCCTCAGAACTTTGCAAATTACTCCTTTGGAATTGAACAATGTGAAACTAGCATAATTTTCCTCCCATTTAGTCATTTTCTTTTTCAGTGTAGATATCTGAAGAAAAGAATATTTTCTTTTGTACTCCAAAAGCTTGACTAAACTGTGTCTTAGTGAAAGCATTCTGTACACAGTTCTTCTGGGACACAGGGTACTGTTTTGGTCTGCATACTTGGTGCTTTCTTTATTTCATGGGTATTCTGTAATTTCTTTGAACATGTCTGCCGTCCATTTATTGGGATTTCAATTCCAAGGATACCAGTTAGTCTTATGTTGCATTATTTTTGTTTTTGTTTTTACCTATTCTCTGATTATTTTATTGTTTTTGTCTTTTTCATTTTCATTCACCATTATTATATCTAGCCTTTATGTTCATAATTTTATTTTCTGCAATATGTTTTATTTCTTGCTATTTCTAATACATATATCTGAGCCATTGTGATCATATATGGTGTCCTCAATTTACTTCTTTGGTCCTGCAGTCTCTGTGTCTTACAGGGCTTCTTATCCCATGTTCAAGCTTTTATTTTCTCAAGTACATGTTCCTATTAAGTTTAATAGCATGAATCAGCTTTGAAGAATTTAGAAACTGTTTCTTTTTTTTTTTCTTTTCAATTTTGTTTTCTTATGGGTTGTGCTTTTTGCTGTGTTCTTTTCTCCTTTTTTTAATGAGTTTTCTTTGGTAAGCTGTGTTTCAGTGCTTTGTGAGTTTTCTTTCATTCTAGCATGGTAAAATGCTACATTATTTACATAGCATTTTATTTCATCTTAATCAGACTTGGTGACTTTTCCCACACCTTCCACACATTCTTTTGTAAATGCTGACTGAGTAGCAATGAATGAGACGGGCAAAAATCCCTGCCCTTATGGAGCTTATGTTATAGGAGGGAGGGAGAGATTATAAAGAAATAAATACATTTATACTTTTCTTAGTAACTGCTAAGAGAAAAATGAGGTAGGGAATGACAGGTAGTATCAGGGAGTAGGCAAGAGAAATAAAACTTTAGATAGGGAGGGGAAGAAAGACCTCACTGCAGAGTTGACCTTTGAGTGAGACTTGAAGAAACAGAGAGAGGGAGGCATGTGGACATCTGGAGAAGAGGTCCAGGCAGAAGAAATGATCATGACACAGCAGGATCCTCTCTGGTGCCTTGAAGCATGGGCAGAGGCCAGGGAATGAATAATCACAGCCAGGGTAGAGGCATGAAAGGACCAGACCACATCGTGGGCCTTGTATGGAATTCAACTCAAGTTCTAAAGGTGATGGGAGGACTTCCAGCCAAGATGGAGGAGTAGGTGGAAACACTGTGCCTCCTCACACAACCAAGTTTAAAGACAACAAAGTTTTAGTAACAAAAATGCAACCAAAACACAGAAAATTGAACTGTACAGAAGACCGACAACAATGAACCATTCAGCCAAACCAGTAAGAGGGGCGGAGCCAGCGGCTGGCAGAGCAGGGTACACAGGAAAAGGTGGCCAGACAGACCCAGGCACGCAGACGGTGGTTGGTGGATCCCAGGTGTGGGGTGGCAATGGGTGGACCCAGTGAGGGCACAGGGTGGCTGGCTGACCACACTCACACGTTCACATACAGGTAACCCAGGCAGAGGAGCGAGCAGTGAGACAGACAGCGCAAACCAGGACCCTAGTGATGGGAATTAAAGCCTAAAAGCACCAATTGGAAAAACTTTTGGGGTTGAGGTACTAGATGAAGCACCCAGGCTCACAGAGTTTGTTGGAGAGACCCACAGGGTCCTGGAGGGTGCACAGGCCCACACACCTGGGAGCTGGCACCAGAACGGCCTAATTTACTTGCAGGAAGCAGCAGAGGAGACCAAAATCTTAGAGAGCAGAGCAAATGCTATTGCCCCTCTCTGACCCCGCCCCCACATACAGCATCACAACCCAGTGACCTGGGCTGCCCCACCCTCGTGAACAGCTAAGGCCCTGCCCCTCATACATAACAGGCACAAACAGACCAAAACATTATGGCTCAAGAAGAACAGCTCCAAGCCCCAGAGCCAATACATCTAAGTGACCAAGAGATAGGCAGCCTATCAGATGCACAGTTCAAAACACTGGTGATCAGGATGCTCACAGAACTGGTTGATTTGACTCACAAATTAGAGGAACAAATGAAGGCTAAACTAAGTGAAATGAAAGGAAATGCACAGGAAACCAATAGTGATGGAAAGGAAACTGGGACTCAAGGGAGTGGACCAGAAGGAAGAAAAAAATGGCCAAACAGAAAAGAAGGAAGAAACAAGAATTCAAAAAAACGAGGAGAGGCTTAGGAACCTCCAGGACATCTTTAAACGTCCCAACATCCGAATTATAGGGGTACCAGAAGGAGAAAAGGAACAGCCACAAGTAGAAAACTTATTTGAACAAATAATAAAGGAGAACTTCCCCAGTCTGGCAAAGGAAATGTACTTCCAGGAAATCCAGGAAGCTCAGAAAGTCCCAAAGAAGTTGGACCCAAGAAGGAACACACCAAGGCACATCAGAATTATATCAGCCAAGATTAAAATGAAGGAGAGAATCCTAGAAGCAGCAAGAGATAAGGGGGCAGTCACCTACAAAGGAGTACCCATCAGACTGTCAGCTGATTTCTCAAAAGAGACCTTACAGGCAAGAAGGGGCTGGAAAAAAGTACTCCAAGTCATGAATGGCAAGGACCTACACCCAAGATTGTTCTATACAGGAAAGCTTTCATTTAGAATGGAATGGCAGGTAAAGCACTTCTCAGATAAGGTCAGGTTCAAGGAGTTCATCATCACCAAGCCCTTATTACATGAAATGTTAAAGGGACTTATCTAAGAAAAAGAAGATAAAAAATATAAACAGTGAAAGGACAGCAAACTCACAGTTATTAACAGCCACACCTAAAACAAGAACAAACTAAAAGGACAGCTAGATCAGGAGTGGAACCATAGAAATGGAGATCACATGGAGGGTTCGCAACGGGAGTGGGAGGAGGAGAAGGGTGGAGAAGGTACAGAGAATAAGTAGCATAGATGGTAGATAGAAAATAGTGGGGAGGGCAAGAATAGTATGGGAAATACAGAATCTGAAGAATTTGTGACACATGGACATAAACTAAAGGGGAGAATTTGGGGGGAGGAGGTGTGCACGGTAGAGGGGATGAAGCGGGGAGAACTGGGACAACTGTAATGGCATAATCAATAAAATATATTAAAAAAAATAAAGGTGATGGGAGGAGTGATACCACCTGACCATGTTTTCAGGGGATCACTCAGTCTGCTCTACTGAGAGTAGACTAGACGGAACAAATGAAAGGTACAAACAGGAACCAGCTTCAGGCTAGTGAAGATTTATGCAAATTGTGATTACAGTTTGGACCACACAAAAGAAATGGGAGTGGTCAGAAGTAGTCACGTCTGATTGTATTTAAAAGGTAGGGGGATAGTATGGGTTGAAGAGAGGAGTCAGTGCCAAGGTTATTGGTCTAAGAACCTGGAAAAACTAGAGTTGCCATTCTCTGGGATGGGAAGATTGCAAGGAAAAACAGCTCTGTGGGGAAGGGTAGGAGCTCAATTTGGACAGTTAAGTTTTAGGTATTTAATCTAAGTAGAGAGTTCTACTGGATAGTTAAATCAGGAATCCGATCAGGGAAAGTGTCTTGGCTGACGGTAAAAACTAGGAAGTCAACATCTAGGTGGCATTTAAGCTGTGACACTGGCAAAGGTCACTGGGTGTGAGAGAAGGTAGAGAAGTGACTCATCACTCTGATGCCTGGAAGAAGAGGACAGAGAAAGGAGCTAGTTAGAGAGACGGGAGTGGCCAGCAAGGCGGGAGGGATCCTGAGAATGAGCTCTGTAGAAGCCCAGAGAAAAAGGATTTCTACTTCTGGCGAAGATGGAGGCATAGGTAGATACACTATACCTCCTCGCACAACCAAAAGAAGGACAACAACAAATTTAAAAACAAAAAACAACCAAAACTGCCAGGAAATAAAACTGTATGGAAGTCCAACAACCAAGGAGTTAAAGAAGAAATTCACCCATACTGGTAGGGAGGGGCAGAGACAGGCAGCCACAGTGGAGTGGACTTGTGACGAGGCGACAGCTAGAGAACTGGATGGTCCCATGTTTGTATATGGATAAACTGAGAGGAACAACTAGGGAGTGAGATATACCATGTAACCTGGGGTTCCAGCATGGGGACATAAAGCCTCAAAACCTCTCACTGAAAAAGCCTGTGGGGATTGCAGTGATGGGAGGAACTCCCACCCTCACAGTGGAGTTCAATGGAGAGACCCACAGGGTCCTAGAACGTATACAAATCAGCCACCTGGGAATCAGAACCAGAAGGGCCCAATTTGCTTGTGGGTAGCGGGGGAAGTGACAGAAAGCTGACAGAGAGCCAAACAAGTGGCATTGTTTTTTTTCAGACCCCCTTTCCACATACAGTGCCACAACTCAGCAACTGGGTTGCCCCACATTGGCATATATGTTAACACTCCACCCCTTACTACATAACAGACACACTGAGACACACACACAAAATTATGCCCCAAATGAAAGAACAGATCAAAGCTCCAGAAAAAATACAACTAAGCAACAAAGAGATAGCCAGCTATCAAATGCAGAGTTCAGAGCACTAGTAATCAGGATACTCACAGAAATGGTTGAGTATGAGCACAAAATAGAGGGAAAAGTGAAGACAGTGCAGAGTGAAATAAAGTAAAATATATAGGGAACCGACAGTGACAGGAAGGAAACTAGGACTCAAAGCAACAGTTTGGACCAGAAGGAAGAAATAAACATTCAACCAGAACAGAATGAAGAAACAAAAAGTCAAAAAAGTGAAGGGAGGCTTAGGAACCTCTGGGACAACTTTGAACTTTCCAACGTCAGAATCATAGGAATGCCAGAAGAAGAAGAGAAAGCAAGAAACAGAAAACTTATTTTCAAAAAATAATGAAGGAGGCATTGTTTGCAGATGACATGATAGTGTACATGGAAAACCCTATAGCCTCTACCAAAAAACTGCTGGAACTAATAAGTGAATTTGGCATAACAGCAGGATACAAAATCAATAGCCAGAAATCAAAGGCATTTCTGTATACCAACAATGAAGCAGCAGAAGCAGAAATCAGGAAAAAAAATACCATTCGATATAGCAAAAAGAAAAATAAAATATCTGGGAATAAACCTAACCAAGGAGGTAAAAGACCTGTATGCAGAAAACTACACAACACTGAAGAAAGAAATCAAGGAAGACACAAATAAATGGAAACATATACCGTGTTCATGGATTGGAAGAATTAACATCATCAAAATGTCCATACTACCCAAAGCAATTTA